>NC_056733.1:1431468470-1431655970 GCF_019279795.1 Protopterus annectens | reverse complement strand
TGGCAGTTCAAGCCATCCTAGGCAATTTAGGTTGTGATAGTGGTGTGTCTGGTAGGCTGTGCCAGTAGCAAATCTGGCAATGTGGTTATAGCAGGATGATAGTTTATTAAGATCTGTTTTGTAAGTTGGAGAATAGAGGTGAGGCGTAAAGAAGAAGTGATAGCAGATGGGAATGGGCAATTGCAGTTCTAGCAAGTGGGGTAAGGAAAGGTTTGATTCTGTAAAGAGAGCCACGTTTTTTATTAATGATTTTGATAGTCTGATTGATATGCAGAAAGGAGGGGGAAGGCATGCCCGAAGGCAGGAAGAGAGGAGGAAGGTTAGGAGTGTAGTACTGAGGGTAGGAACTTTGAATGTTGGAAGTATGACTGGTATAGGGTGAGAGCTAGCTGATATGATGGAGAGAAGGAAGGTTGATATATTGTGCGTGCAAGAGACCAGATGGAAGGGAAGTAAGGCCAGGTGTATAGTAGGCAGGTTCAAATTGTTCTATCATGGTGTGGATGGCAGAAGAAATGGGGTAGGGGTTATCCTAATGGAACAGTATGCCAAGAGTGTTTTGGAGGTGAAGAGAGTGTCTGATAGAGTGATGCTTATGAAGCTTGAAATTGATGATGTAATGATGAATGTTGTTAGTGCATATGCCCCACAAGTTGGGTGTGTGATGGATGAGAAAGAAAAATTTTGGAGAGAGTTGGATGAAGTGGTGGTGAGTGTACCCAAGGGTGAGAGACTAGTGATTGGAGCAGACTTCAATGGGCATGTTGGTGAAGTGAACAGAGGGGATGAGGAAGTGATGGGTAGGTATGGTGTTAAGGAGAGGAATGCAGAAGGTCAGATGATTGTGGATTTTGTGAAAAGGATGGACATGGCTGTGGTGAATACGTATTTTAAGAAGAGGGAGGAGCATAGGGTGATGTACAAGGGTTGAGGAAGATGCACACAGGTGGATTATATCCTATGTAGGATGGCCAGTCTGAAGAAGATTGGAGACTGTAAAGTGGTGACTGGGGAAAGTGTAGTTAAGCAGCATAGAATGGTGGTCTGCAGGATGATGCTGTTGATCAAGAAGCAGAGGAGGAGTGTGAAAGCAGTGCCAAGGATTAAATGGTGGAAGTTAAAAAAGGGTGATTGTGAGGTGGAGTTCAGGGAAGAGTTAAGACAGGCACTGGGAGGCAATGAAGAGTTACCGAATAGCTGGGTAGCTACAGCAGAGTTAGTAAGGGAGACTGCTAGGAAGGTGCTTGGTGTGACATCTGGACAGAGGAAGGAGGACAAGGAGACATGGTGGTGGAATGAGGAAGTACAGGAGAGTATACAGAGGAAGAGGCTGGCGAAGAAGAAGTGGGATTGTCAAAGAGATGAAGAAAGTAGACATGAGTATAAGGAGATGAGGTGCATGGCAAAGACAGGGGTGGTGAAGGCTAAGGATAAGGTATATAGAGAGTTGTATGAGAGATTGGACACTAAAGAGGGAGAAAATGACCTGTACCAATTGGCTAGACAGAGGGACAGAGCTGAGAACGATGTGAAGCAGGTAAGGGTGATAAAGGACAGTGAGGGAAACTTACTCACAAGTGAGGAGAGTGTGTTGAGTAGATGGAAAGAGTACTTTGAAGGGCTGATGAATGAAGAGAATGAGAGAGAGAGAAGGTTGGATAATGTGGGGATAGTGAATCAGGAAGTGAAGCAGATTATCAAGGAGGAAGTAAGGACAGCTATGAAGAGGATGAAGAATGGAAAGGCTGTTGGCCCAGATGACATACCAGTGGAAGCATGGAGGTGTTTAGGAGAAATGGCAGTGGAATTTTTAACCAGATTGTTTAATGAAATTTTGGAAAGTCAGAGGATGCCTGAGGAGTGGAGAAAAAGTGTTTTGGTACCTATCTTTAAGAATAATGGTGATGTGCAGAGCTGCAGTAACTACAGAGGGATAAAATTGATCAGTCACAGCTTGAAGTTATGGGAAAGAGTAGTGGAAGCTAGGCTAAGAAGGGAGGTGATGATTAGTGATCAGCAGTATGGTTTCATGCCAGGAAAGAGCACTACAAATGCAATATTTGCTCTGAGAATGTTGTTGGAGAAATACAGAGAAAGTCAGAAGGAGTTGCATTGTGTCTTTGTGGACTTAGAGAAAGCATATGACAGGGTGCCTAGAGAGGAGTTGTGGTATTGTATGAGGAAGTCGGAAGTGGCGGAGAAGTATGTAAGAGTGGTACAGGATATGTACAAGGGTAGTGTGACATTGGTGAGGACTGTGGTGGGAGTGACAGATACTTTTAAGGTGGAGGCAGGATTACACCAAGGATCAGCTCTGAGCCCTTTCTTATTTGCAGTGGTGATGGACAGGTTGACAGATGAGATTAGACAGGAGGCCCAGTGGACTATGATGTTTGCAGATGACGTTGTGATATGTAGTGAGAGTAGGGACCAGGTTGAGGAGACCTTGGAGAGGTGGAGATATGCTTTAGAGAGGACAGGAATGAAGGCCATCAGGGCTAAAACAGAATATATGTGTGTAAATGAGAGAGAGGTAGAGGAATGGTTTGGATGCAGGGAGTAGAGTTGGTAAAGATGGATGAGTTTAAGTACTTGGGATCAACAGTTCAGAGTAATGGTGAGTGTGGAAGAGAGGTGAAAAAGAGAGTACAGGCAGGGTGGAATGGGTGGGGAAGAGTGTCAGGAGTGATTTGTGACAGACGGGTACCAATAAGAGTGAAAGGGAAGGTCTACAAGAGGGTAGTGAGACCAGCTATGTTATATGGGTTGGAGATGGTAGCATTGTTGAAAAGGCAGGAGTCAGAGCTGGATGTGGCAGAGTTAAAGATGTTAAGATTTGCACTGGGTGTGACTAGGATGGACAGGATTAGGAATCAGTATATTAGTGGGTCAGCTCAGGTTGGACAGTTTGGAGACAAAGCAAGAGAGGCGAGATTGTGTTGGTTTGGACATATACTGAGGAGGGATGCTGGGTATATTGGGAAAAGGATGCTAAGGATGGAGCTGCCAGGTAAGAGGAAAAGAGGAAGGCCTAAGATGAGGTTTATGGATGTGGTGAGAGAGGACATGCAGGTGGCTGGTGTGAAAGAGCATGATGCAGAGGACAGGAAGAAATGGGAACAGATGATCCGCTGTGGCGACCCTTAACGGGAACAGCCAAAAGAGGATGATGATGATGATGATTGATATGCACATCAAACTTCAGGTTGTTATCAACTATGACACCCAGTAGTTTAGTTTTGGCTTCTGGAGAGATGATAGTGCCATTGTTAGCAGTTATGTTGAAGGATGGCAGGGGGATCCTGCATGTGGGGGAGAAGAGGAGCAACTTAGTTTTGTTGGGATTTAGGATTAGATGTTGATTGGAGAGCCATTTTTCCACTGTATTGAATGGATTTTGGGTTAATGTAAATAAAGTAGCTGGTGAGGTGTCAGAACAAATCAAGGCAGAGTCATTCGCATATTGAATGCAGGTAGCATCTGGGATGACTGAACTATGTTTGTTTCATTTTTGTTTGGTTTGCAGATGATGTGTAATTATAATTTCAGTTTGGCCCTGCAGTTTGAAAACAGACATGTCATCTAGGGCTGTTGGGCTTTACATCCTCAAACCATCACAACAGGCGATTCACTAGTATTCCATTTTGTTTTATATACAATGTAACAAAACATGTTTCTCTTTCTGCTGTGATTGTGGCTTTGAGAAACAACTTCAGATTTCAGAATGATTTTAGACTACAAATATTTAGACTCGACTTGCTTTACTTTTATAGTTATAAAATTTGAAGTATATTACATTGCTAAAACAGGCAATACATTTTTGTACCTATTTATACTAAATACATTGTAAATTGTTGGTGTTTATTGGTCACGTGTCATGACTTCTGTGAATCCCGTGCACTGGCATAGTAATCAAGGAGCCTCAATCCTCACCACTAGCACCAGTGAGGGGCTTGCACATTGCAAAGGATAACAAGTACACACACAGTAAAGTACAATTTCACTGAAGAGCACACAGACATCACAGTCAGTCTGGGGCTGGTTTCTCCCTTTCTCCTCAGATCCCTAATAAGACTCCCCACTGGCACAGCTATAGGGTTCAAATCTCAGCTGAGTAGTCAAGCCACAAACTTCAGTACCCTCCCTGTCCAATCAGTGCTTCATGTCCCTGCCCAAGTAGCTGACACACACTCACACAGGTCCTCCTGCTATGCCCCCTCCTGCCAGGCTATAAGGTAGTAATCACTGCCACCAACTACTCTTATCAGCTACTAATAAGACCCTTCCCAAAGGGTGATCAATTTCACTGTGTAATATTACTGTTATCCAAATAGTAAGTGTGAACCAGGGCTAAAGCTGCTGGAGTGGCTTGCACAGTATCACCAAATACATGCAATGTACTCTAAGAGCTTAAATTACCTTTACACAAAACAGTCACAGTTGAAAGGTTTAAAAGTATTTAATAATAAATAATAAAAACACAAGACAAATTTTATTACTTCAACACAATGACATTACAGAGTTCAGACATCACAGGAAAATGCTTTAAAATAATACTGTAGAATAGTCTGGCATAAATATAGAAAACAGCTAGACTAATCTGGCTATTTCTATCTATCCATAAAAGAAATCACTGTTCTAAATAAATATCTTACTTAGACAGCAAAGGCAGAGTGCTGGTGAGTTGATGTGTTCAGGTTAAGACAAAATCCAAAATGCTCGCTCTTTCTCTCCGGGAAAGTCTTAAATTGATAACACAGTACTGCTGAGTCATTTCAGATTACATCATTCTTAACAGTTCTGATTTAGTTCCCCAGGCTCACAGAAACTCAGCATTTACATTTCTTAGTAAGCTGCACCTGGCCAGGAAGCCACAGCAATAAAAGGCATTATACATGTAAAACCTTAGTAATTATCTCTTAAATCAAGACAATAGAAAGAATTTCCTGGCCCAGACATCCTGCCTCTAAGCTTGAGATCAAACAGTCATACAATCCTTGACTTATCAGCTTTCTTCCAGCAGAGTGCACTGTGGTTACATTTTTGAAGCTCAGTACAACATATACTTTAATCATAACATATAGTCCTCTTTACATTTGTAAACCAAGCCTGTGGATTATATTAATATTTAGGTTCCCTATTAGCTGATCGAAGATGCATTCTTTTGAATGCATCTTGATCTTACTTTATAGCGAGAAATGGCAAAATACCGAAACTGCATATAAGCAAATTATTTCCCTGGGAAAGAAATCGTATGGGCGCCTTTGGTATTTTGCCTTCTTCGTTACTGTAGTGTGGTCTCAGAGTTGGTATATTTAAGTAGGGGGGGTGTGGAGGGTGAAACACCCACATTAGAAATAGTTTGTGGTGTGCGTGTGTTGTGTGCTGTGTTTGTGTTTCTCGGAACAGTGATTTTTTTCCCTGGGAAAAAAATCGCTGTTCTGAGTGTTTGAGATTGTAAGCTTTCGCTTACATGGGGTCGCTGAATCAGCATTCGCTTTTCTAAGCATTCAGTGATTCAGTATAGACCCAATATTTACAATGACACAGAATTATTTACAAAATTCTATCTAGCTAGGCTAGCAGCCTTCACAACTTCATTTATACATTATTAGTTGGGCATTTTAATCATATTCTTCTAATATACTGCCTGCTCAGAGGTGATCTCTGCCTAACGTACAAGGCCATGTCCAATCAGGAACTGATGGACATGCTCCACCTCAAAAAATCCAAATCCAGCAGGACCACTAGAGCTAAAGACTTAAACCTCGGCACAAGTATGAATAGGACATGCTGGAGGGATAGATTCATAACCCAGAGGCTTCCCATGCTTTGGAACAAGATCCCAGTTCATGTTAGGCAGAGCCCCTCACTGACTCTCTTCAAGAGAAATCTTGATGAGTGGATGGGAGATCGTAAGTTTACCCCAGGGGTCACATCTGTGTCACTACTAGACAGGGGCACAGTAAACTAATTCTATTATATAAGGGGACCTTCATTGTGTCACTACTAGACAGAGGCACAGTATTCTAAATCTATTCTGTGCATTTTTGTACCATTTCATGGGGTGGCGAAAGCCACATCACTATGGCTAGGCTTACAAATGCCCCGGGGCAGATAGCCTAGTACTAAACTATGAAACTATGAAACTATGAAAAGATTATATAGAAAAAATAATTTACTAAAACTTGGACTGGAAAGTTTTATGTGCCCCCCCCCCCACCTATGAATAATACCATCTGATTTAATCAAAATTCAGTTATGTAAATTCACAGCATCTAAAACATTGGTGGGTCATTAGTCCAAACACCAGCACCCCAAGGTTACAAAACACTCAAAGAAATTTGTGCGGGGCACCTGCAGCTCACGATGTGGGGGCAAGCATAAAGGGAGTGAGTGTGTGTGTGTGTGTGTGTGTGTGTGTGTGTGTGTGTGTGTGTGTGTGTGTGTGTGTGTGTGTGTGTCTCTTTCTATCTTTTTATATATATATATATATATATATATATATATATATATATATATATATATATATGGGTCCCCTTCAGATGATCGAACTTTTAAAAGTTCTACTTTCATATGGCCGAGACCATATGATCGAACTTCCAAAAGCTTGACTGATCTGAATGGAGATCTCCATACAGTGCGGAATGGGAAGTTTCCCGTTACCGCAATGTAGTGCGATCTCGGAGTTTATATATTTAAGTAGCGGGTGGGGGTGCAGGGGCTTGCCTCCTGCTAAACAGAGTTAGTGTTTTTTTTTTTTTGTGTTTTAGTGTTTACATGGTCGATGTTTCAAATGTTTGATCATATGGTCTCGGCCATATGAAAGTCGAACATTTGAGCTGTCGATCATGTAAAAGTAGACCTATATATATATATATATATATATATATATATATATATATATATATATATAGATATAGATATATATATAGATATATATATATCTATATACACACACACACACACACACACATATATATATATATATATATATATATATATATATATATATATATATATATATATATATAAATGGGTCTACTTCATATGATCGAAAGCTCATATGATCAACACTCATTTCGCTGACATCAAAACACCTAAAGCTCAAAACACCGAAAACTCATTTGGTTGAAACTCATAACATCGACATATGAAATTCAAAGCATTATGCCCTTTCCCCACTGTAGCGTGACCCTGGAGTTAGAATAAATAGTTAGGGTGGGTGTGTGTGTGGGGGGGGTGGAGCCACCCATATTATTTAGATAAATATTGCCATTTTTGTTATAACTATCCACATGTATGTTTAAAATGTATTATGTATGTGGGAGGCTTTGCCGCCACCCACCCTAGCTATTTATTCTAACTCCAGGGTCGCACTTAAGCTCAAATATTATCAGAATGCAGCCACATAATTTTCATTTTGCACTCAAAGCATCAGCCCCCCACAACTTCACATTAGAAACAATGTTGCCATTATTTCCTTTATGAACGTAATAAATGTGCCCATAGTTTTCAGCATTTACCCCTGGAGTATTAATGAAAGTTGCTCTTAGAACGGCAGTCCTATTTCTAAATAACTCATGTGCCAGTCTGTAATGCAGATGTTAGATCATGTCCTTGACTCAGTAGGACATTATTATTATTATTATTATTATTATTATTACTTCCAAAAGATTGTTAAAAACAGATGTCCTCCATCGACTACTGAAAGCATGCCCGACCACAATCCTTCTGAGCAGTATCAGCAGAAGGTGACTTTGTCTAAACTACAATGAGTTTTCGTGCTTATTGTGAACGGAAAATGTCTTGTGTACAATGGCTAGTCAGAACGTATATGGCGTATTTCACTATAGCTGTCTAATAACTAAAGCACACCAGTATGAAAACAGGAGTTAAGGAACTTTGTCACCAACAACGTGCATGTTACTTTGTTACTGTTCTTTGTGTCAACATGAAGTGCCCATAGCCACGCCATCCAACTGTTTATAAATGCACTGTTCAAACATAAAGATGTTATTTTCCAGTATAATTTCAACCAGAAAACATAGAAGATCAATAGTTCTGGTATCATACACTCCATCTTCCCTGAGATATTGACACAAAAATTCTAGTCCTACTCCATCAGGAATTACAGTAAACAGGTACTGTACATCCAAGGTGATCATTAAACAATCCATAGTGGGCGGAAACTTGCAGATATAATCATATAAATCCGTTAGAAAATGTTTTGCATCTCTAAGAATACACTTATTCCTGGTTAATACCGGTTTCAAGAAGTGTTCTACATAAACTGATAGTGGTTCAGTACACCATCCTTGCCCAACCTCAATAGGTCTCATCGGTGGATTATGTGAATGATTATGTATCTTGGGTAGTCCCTGTATTATTGGAGTAATGGGATCATCTACCAGGAAATAATTATACAACTCCATGGTGATTTGGCTGCATTGCATACATTCAAATAAATCATTGCATATTCTACAGACACAATTGTCAACCTGTATTTGCTCTATTCTCTCATATACCTCTGCATTATTTAACATAGTAAACATAACATCTCTGTAGAACATGTAATCCATGATAATAAGTGGTCCCCCTGTATCAGCTTGTCTAAAACAAATTGTATGATCCTTACAAAGTGTTTCAAGTGCTGACCTTTCTTCACAGTTCAAGTTCACAAAACATTTAGTATGGCTCCTGCTATCATACAATGAGTAA
Organism: Protopterus annectens; assembly: GCF_019279795.1. NCBI lineage: Eukaryota > Metazoa > Chordata > Ceratodontiformes > Protopteridae > Protopterus > Protopterus annectens. The sequence goes on along the minus strand of NC_056733.1, from coordinate 1,431,647,249 downwards.
ATATCATTAATGCAAGCCTTCTCAAATGCTTCAATGACTCCCACAGTTATAGGTACATAGCCACTGGCCTTTCTAAACAGATTAATGCTTTTGTTACTTACATTTCCATCCTGAGAATGCAGCTTCAACATTAAGTTTCTAGTAAATGTCTTCAGTTCACTTATGTTCTCTGTAATCATCATACGGCTAGCTGGTATAAAACTTGTGCCATTACTAAGAACAGATTGTTCATCTTTGCTCAAACTGCGACTAGAGATATTCCAAATTATTGTCCGGTTCTCGTTTGCCACATCCTTTTGATTGTGAGGGCACTCTCCTCTTCTGTTGACATTTTCCACTTCAAATGGTCTCTGCCCTGGCTCTGTTGCTGAAAATTTGGTGTACGAATAGGATATGGCATCATCAAGCGTTCATTTTCCTCTCTGGGCTGCTCGTTTGTTTTTTCATTACAATTCAAAATATGTGCTGTCTCTTTTCTACATGCTCCACTTATGCCTGAAGGTGAGGCTATGATATCAGCACCTGCTGTCCTTGGCTGGCCAATCTGAACACTAGGGGGAGCTTCCTTGTTCCCGGTTACATGCTCTGTATTCATATTTAAGGTGGAACTGGATGTAGCCATGTCCAATATAGTATTGTCAGTTCTTACTGAGTTTCTACGTGCAGACAAACTCAAATTATTGTTGTTTTGTTCTCTTGGCCAGGCGAAAACCCGTCCAGCCAAGAAATCATTGTTATCCCTTTAGATCTTCTTCTTTTTCTAGCTCAACAATTGTTCATATGCATTAATATTTTCAGTCATATGTTCTACCTTAATGTCTATTAATGCAGAGGGGTACTTCTCATATAGTTCCATTTGCAGTTTATCTATGTTATCTGCCAACTGATCCTCCTTTGGTTTAAAAAATTGGATCAGTAATTTCATATAGTTGTAGCTTGTTTCCAAGTTTATCTGTTGCCACTGTGCAAGTAAGTCTCTATATATATTTCCATAAGTTAGCATATTTAAAACTCTTAACCCCTGAGGCACTATACGAAGATTTAAGCATGCTTCAAAGTGAAATCTCTGCATACGTAGTCTTACCAATTTTCTTGTATCATTCTGAAGTCTATTTAAATGGTTGCCATGGTGGTACGGTGGTAGCGTTATTACCTCATAGCAAGAGGTTCTCCCGTTCGATTCTTGGCTTGGCTTGGGAATGCCTTCTGTGTGGAGTCTGCATGTCCTCCCCGTGGTTGGGTAGCATTCGAAAGACATGCATACGTAAATGGGCACACCTTCGTTGAAGGTTGGGCGTCGAGCTGGCACCTCTGCATTTCGTAAAAATCTACTGCCAATCATTAGCGGACCGGAGTTCTGCTGTGGCGACCCCTTACTGGGAAAAGCCGAAAGACAACACACATTCTCAAGTCTATTTAAGTCTCTCCTTAGTGAGTTCAAATCATACTCACAGTTAGTCTCATTCGTGGGGGGTATCGATACAGGATAAAAAGTTAATAGTGGATTGTCCTTTCCTTAAATAAGGAAGATAGATTCCTCAGTCCATGTTTGTTACAGCTATTCAGCTCCGATAGATGCTCCATAACAGGTACCTCAAAAGTACCTACTGCCATGTCTCCACACCACAAAGAAGTAAAACACAACAAATAAAAAATACAAGGTGGTATGAGCAGACTGGGTTTCCAAACAAATGGTATATGCAGAAAAATATAGGAAACACCAGACCACAGCAGATAGTATCAAGTAAAACTCCAAAGTTTAATCCACAGTACAAAAATGGTAAGTGCTTTCATAGCCAGAGCTACTTCATCAGACAGCTCAATAAACTCCAAAAGGATTTTTTAAAAACAGCAACAGCCTATCCGTGTCAGTTCCTGATAAACAATTAGCCTAATAGCCACTGATTTAAAGGAAAAACACTAGACAGAGACATAATATCAACTAATAAATCATTAAAATGAATAAAAATACATAAAAGTGCATATATTGAGACTTTATCTGCATAGTGGCTTATTAACCAAAACCGGTTTAATACAAATTTTATCATTTAGGCCTTTGCCCATGTTGGCACGCATCCTAATAATCCATTCAAGCTCACAGTTTTTACCTACAACCAGTTTCTACCTCCTACATCAAATATATGTTAAGCAAACTCCAACCTTGCGCCACCTCTATTGACAACTTACCTTCAGAATATCTGAAGCTAGTCACCTCTGCAATTGCATACTCAATCTCCATTCTGAATAGTCAACCATTCCATTCAAAAATCACATGTTCCTTCTATACGGAAAGAATCATGTACCATATGTCATATATCATACCACTACATAAAGAAGGTAACTCTGCTGAAGTAACAAACTTTAGACCTATTGCCTTATTGTCCCGTCCCTAAAACATTGTAAAAATGTATCCACAAACAACCTTTACAGTGCTTACTTTATGAAAACCTGTTCATCCCCAACCCAACATGGCTTCAGAGCAGCACATAGTACAACAACTACTCTTCTGTCCTTCCTAGATGCCATTATTAAGGCTAGGGGGTGACAATAAATTAGGCTCACTCTTCCCTCTTTCTAGACCCCTGTAAAACTTTCAATACTGTCTCCCAGGCCAAAGTACTATCAAAAATGGCTGTCGTGGGTCTGTCCAACTCTACTCTTAACTGGTTTACTACCTGTCTATATCTAATCATTGCAAATCTCTTAAATGGCGCTGTGCTTTTGCTCTATTTCTCCCAGTGAACAATGGGGTCCCACAAGACTCCATCCTTGGACACATTTTCTTTAAAATATGTATTAACAATCTTTCTGCCTCCTCCCAAAAACCTTCTATAATCCAGTACACAAATGATGCCTCTCATTTTCTCAGCAGTCTCCCTCATCTGCAAACCATTATAGAACATGCTAGAACTCCATGGAAAATTGGTTAACTTCAAAATCAACTATTCATCAGCCCCCCCCCAAAAAAAATACTTTTATTCTTTCCTAAGTCTCTAACACCTAACCAAAATAATTTCAGAATTTTGTCATTAAACAGTACCATTATAGGAGTAATTTCCCATATCAAATTATTAGGTGTAATAGTCGGCAAACAGCTTACATTTAACCTACATATTCAAAATTCCATAAAAAAGCACATCAAAAACTGAGAATGCTTTATAGATCAAATACATTTCTCTGCAGTCCATTCAGAGCTACACTTGCCATCTGATATATCTTTCCTTCCCTCCTTCCTTAGGCTAGGCTTCTCCTATTCTAACCAATGTACTGTCTACTCTAACATAAAAACTAGAACCATGCTATAATATAAAGTGACTAGGTTTTCAGCAAGTCAGCCAAACTGTTCCCAGCATTGCACTGCACTCAGATGCTTAAACTGGCTTGAGCTACCTTTCCATCTTAAATATACAGGCTTCTCCGGGCGCACAAATTGATACACAATCCCTTAGCTCCTCCTGCTGTTATCTCTACTCTTAATCACTACCTACCTAACTTCCCCCTTTGCTCCTCTGCAAAATGACTCCTTACAATTTTTAAACCTAAAAGGTCCATTGGACACTCTATATTCAAACTCAGTAGCTAAAACTTGGGACAATAACCCGATGGACATTAGACTGATATCTAGAGCTCAGTTATTTAAACACTCACTAAAACATTGTCTGACCCCAATCCTGACTCTTTACTTGCATCACAGCAGGTTGAAGCCTAATCCTTTCTCTTCTTCTGGTCATCCTCTCCTCTTCCTCTGTTACTCTTCCTCTCTCTCTTCTCCTCTCATCTTCCTCTCACTCTTCCCATCTCCTTTATTTATTTATTTTACATTTGTTGACCGGACTAGTCTAGCTGGATATATTTCCTTTTTCAGTAGAGGCCCGGGGAGATAAGCTCCAACATTAATAGTTAGATCATTACTAAAATACAGCAACAAGGTTGGTAAACATAGTTGAAACATCGTAAATGAAAGTAGTTCAAATAAGTATACAAAAATCAGTAATAATAATAAAAAAGTGATCAAAAAAGATATTTACACTAGTATAGAAATCATTAAGAATGGTGAGATGAATTCTATTACACAATAAAAGTGACAGTGTTATTATGTACTAGGTTGTACTAACAATAAGCAGGATGAATCTACCAAATTGCTTCATTGTGGTCAGAAGTTCAGTTCTTCATCATAGAAATTAAAGAAATATGTGTGAAAAATTGGTAGGGTGTAGAAGTAACCTTAGTAGAGGGAAAGGTTAGTCAGGTTTACAACATGGACATAACCAGTCCTACACTGTCCACTATCCCCTCCATCTCTTTTTAACAATGACTCACCTGCAAAGCCTAATTTTAGCTCTCTTCAATAAACAAGCAAAATGTCAAACTGTAGAAAGTGTAGAAACTGTAGAAACACAATAATGAAAACTATAAATACTTTTAAATGCAAATATTGCACTGTTGTCTGTTCTGTCATCACAGTTGTACTGCACATTGTGCATGACTGTAACTGTATTGTTCTGTTAGCACACTTGTATTGCAAATCGTGTATGACTGTACATGTATTTAATGACCTGTTACTGGAATGTTTTTTTTTCCTTCACAGAAAACAGGTTCTATGCCCAGTTGGACTTTTCTGGTAAACAAATGTCAAATAAAAATAAAATAAATGTACCAGTCTATAACTGTAGGTACACGGTGTATAAAATACATTGAAAGTTGGTACATGAGCAGCAATAGTTCTGACATCATGCTTGTGTCTTTGGATAATTATGCATAATGTTTTGTTTACATCTCCTACCTCTGACACTGACCTGAAAGCAAAGACTGAATGATTTTGATACCCTGTAAATCTCATTGTGCAACTGTATCACCACAGTGACTAATGCAATAATTTACACAGCACACATTTGTCCTTGGACACTGACGTTTTGACCAAACAACTATTAGAAAAAAATAGTTCTCCACATGGCAATTACTGTATCATAACCTTTATTTACATTTTGATATTTTTTGTCTGATGTTTTTTCTTCCTAGCAGTAATAGCTGTTATCTATCATAGGCTTTCTTACATCATAAAGTTAATAGCTCAGCTTACATCAAAAAGTTTATGGGTAGGAACAATTATCCTAAATGGAATCTTACAAATGCAGCAATGTAATGCATCTGAAAATATAAGCATGCTACATGCTACATTTTGTATACTATAACACAGATCCACTAATGCTGAACGCACTGAAATATCCATCACTGAATTCCTTGATCTCCAAAGCTGCCAGAACAGGACATAGGAGCACAAATGTTGCAGCACCTTGAGTAGGTTATATTTTCTTGTGGTGGGCAGGGGTATTTTTGATGACAGGAAGAAAAAAATATTGAGCATGATTCACTGACTCATCTTTCAGCTGATTTTCAGGTAGTCACCTGTCATGCTATTGTCACTCAGCACTCTACATAAACAACACTTAAACCAGTTGTATGTTGAGTATGTGCAAACAGCTAGTATATCTACCAGAACAGAGACTGTTTGCATCACTTTTATTGAAACTGGAATGTTGGTGTAGACACTATGGAAATTTAACTTCAGGGGATTTCTTCATTTGTGCATAACTGTGAAGGATTACATTCCAGAAACTGCGACAGTATCTCATTTTTAGGATGACCACATCTTAATTTGCCCAACTCTGAAATGGCAAGTAATGTTTCTGAGCATGGAATGTGTTAATGGGTTTTTGTGAATGCAAATGCATTTGTGCTTGATGCAAACTTCTTATAGGATCATAGGAATTTACTAGGCTAATGGTCCTAGGGCCTTTACAAGCCTAGCCAAGTTCTACCCTTATTTCCACAATCAGCACCTATTGCCCTGTCCAAGAAGGACACAGGTGGAACCCCTGTCTTTAGAATTTTAGCACCTTTTTATAGTTTCATGCATGCTTCCTTCTAATAGTATTACATTTCTTTCACAGGCTTTCAAACTGCTTTTTTATTTGCATTATACCCAAGTCATGTCTTAAAATGTGGAAGGTGCAACCTACCCTACTTGTAAAACAAAATAAATAAATATAAATGAGGAGAGAGGTTTTTTTTGTATCTTGATGTGATGCTATGAAAGCAGAGTTTAAGGATTGTAAGGCAATATATGACAAACTACAACAGACCTAAGGGGAGAGAAAGATATGACAATGGTGAGACAAAGACTACCAGATATAAACTAGCAAAACAAACTGGGTGTGCCTAACGGGTTTACCTTATTTATTTACTTATATTTGTTTACCGGGGTAGTACACTGATCCAGGCTCAGTTCAGGTGAAATACAAAACATTTCACAAACAAAAAATACAGAAATGTAAGCAGCTACGGAATAGTTCAGAATAATTACATAGAAAAATGGTCTATATATACAATTTAGTAAACAAGCACAGCACAGTGTACAATCCAGCAGTGTGTAATGCACAATATATAACTTCTTGTTAGAGACTATTGTAAATAGTTATCATTTATCTTATTATACACTGTTTTAAATGTTGATGGACTTGTTAAAACCAAATAAAAAGTTAAAAAAGAGATAAGTGTGGTGATATGTCCTATGGTGAAGCAGGTGCATTTGGCTTGGATGAAGAAGTGCTTTTTGAGTTGCATTTGAATTTGGAATAAGTATTAATTTCCTTAATACCAATGGGGAGAGCTTGCCAAAGAATTGTACCTTAGAGGAGAAAGCGTGTGAGGTGCTGTGGGGTTTGGTTCTAAGGGTAATGAAAGTTGGTGTGACAGAGCATGTGCAGTGCTGTGGGGATTGATTCTAGGGGTAATGACTGTTGGTGAGACAAACCATGTGCAGTGCTGTGGGGATTGGTTCTAGGGGTAATGAGAGTTGGTGTGACAGAGCATGTGCAATGCTGTGGGGATTGATTCTAGGGGTAATGAAAGTTGGTGTGGCTGTGTCTCAGGTTGAATTAGGGTTTTTTTCATGAAGACTAGCTGCAAGGGGAGTAAATATGTGGAGTTGGACTAGTTTGTAGAGTCGGGATCCTAAAAGAAGGTTAGATCTTTGTTGTATGGGTAGGCTTTTGGTTAGTAATATAGGAATGAAAGAGGCAATGAAGCAGGATAATGTTCTACCGATGTTTATCTTTGCCACAATTTCAGGGAGGGAATAAAACAAATAATGCATAACATTAAAAAAAAATCCAAAATAAACGAAGCTGGAGGTGACACCAAAGCATAGAAGGAGCCAAACGTTAATATCTTATACAAACAAAAAAAAAACAGTGCACATGTATGAGATATTAAAGTTTGGCTCCTTCTACCCTTTGGTGTCGCCACCAGCTTCATTTATTTTGGATTACGTTTAGTGCTCTGAGGCACTTTATCTATGCACAGCTCTTTTGTTTTTTTGGATTTAAGGCATAAAATAGTTCAGAAGAGACAGGTATGCATCACCACCTTTTCAAAGTGTGGCAAATGTGAAGCATAACAAGAAGTAGTCACCACCAGGCCCACAGGTAGTGTGCAGGTGGTTCAACATTCAGGTAAGTGAACTAGTAGTCACCACCAGGAACACAGGCAGTGTGCAAGTGCTTAAACATTCAGGTAAGTGAACAAGTCCTCACCACCAGGCCCACAGGTAGTGTGTAGGTGCTTCAACATTCAGGTAATTGAACTAGTAGTCACCACTAGGCCCACAGGTATTGTGCAGGTGCTTCAACATTCAGGTAAGTGAACTAGTAGTCAACACCAGGCCCAGAGGTAGTGTGCAGGTGCTTCAACATTCAGGTAAGTGAACCAGTTGTCACCACCAGGCGCACAGGTAGTGTGCAGGTGGTTCAACATTCAGGTAAGTAAACTAGTAGTCACCACCAGGCCCACAGGTAGTGTGCAGGTGGTTCAACATTCAGGTAAGTGAACTAGTAGTCACTACCGGGCCCAGAGGTAGTGTGCAGGTGGTTCAACATTCAGGTAAGTGAACTAGTAGTCACCACCAGGCTTACAGGTAGTGTGCAGGTGTTCAACATTCAGGTAAGTGAACTGATAGTCTCCACCAGGCACAGAGGTGGTGTGCAGTTGGTTCGACATTCAGGTAAGGGAACCAGTAGTCACCACCAGGCCCAGAGGTAGTGTGCAGGTGCTTCAACATTCAGGTAAGTGAACTTGTAGTCTCCACCAGGTCCACAGGTAGTGTGCAGGTGTTCAATATTGAGGTAAGTGAACTAGTAGTCACCACCAGGCTGAGAGGTAGTGTGCAGGTGGTTCAACATTCAGTTAAGTGAACTAGTAGTCACCACCAGGCCCACAGGTAGTGTGCAGGTGGTTCAACATTAAAGTATGTGAACTAGTGTCACCACCAGGCTCACAGGTAGTATGCAGGTGGTTCAACATTCAGGTAAGTGAACTAGTAGTCACTACCAGGCCCACAGGTAGTGTGCAGGTGGTTCAACATTCAGGTAAGTGAACTAGTAGTCACCACCAGGCCCACAGGTAGTGTGCATGTGGTTCAACATTCAGGTAAGGGAACTAGTAGTTACCACCAGGCCCACAGGTAGTGTGCAGGTGGTTCAACATTCAGGCAAATGAACTAGTAGCCACCACCAGGTCCAGAGGTAGTGTGCAGGTGGTTCAACATTCAGGTAAGTGAACTAGTAGTCACCACCAGGCCCACAGGTAGTGTGCAGGTGGTTCAACATTCAGGTAAGGGAACTAGTAGTCACCACCAGGCCCACAGGTAGTGTGCAGGTGGTTCAACATTCAGGCAAGTGAACTAGTAGTCACCACCAGGCCCAGAGATAGTGTGCAGGTGGTTCAACATTCAGGTAAGTGAACTAGTAGTCACCACCAAACCCACCGGTAGTGTGCAGGTGGTTCAACATTCAGGTAAGTGAACTAGTAGTCACCACCAGGCCCAGAGGTAGTGTGCAGGTGGTTCAACATTCAGGTAAGTGAACTAGTAGTCACCACCAGGCCCACAGGTAGTGTGCAGGTGGTTCAACATTCAGGTAAGTGAACTAGTAGTCACCACCAGGCCCACAGGTAGTGTGCAGGTGGTTCAACATTCAAGTAAGTGAACTAGTAGTCACCACCAGGCCCACAGGTAGTGTGCAGGTGGTTCAACATTCAGGTAAGTGAACTAGTAGTCACCACCAGGCCCACAGGTAGTGTGCATGTGGTTCAACATTCAGATAAGGGAACTAGTAGTTACCACCAGGCCCACAGGTAGTGTGCAGGTCGTTCAACATTCAGGTAAGTGAACTAGTAGTCACCACCATGCCCACAGGTAGTGTGCAGGTCATTCAACATTCAGGTAAGTGAACTAGTAGTCACCACCAGGCCCAGAGGTAGTGTGCAGGTGGTTCAACATTCAGGTAAGTGAACTAGTAGTCACCACCAGGCCCAGAGGTAGTGTGCAAGTGCTTAAACATTCAGGTAAGTGAACAAGTCCTCACCACCAGGCCCACAGGTAGTGTGTAGGTGCTTCAACATTCAGGTAAGTGAGCTAGTAGTCACCACTAGGCCCACAGGTATTGTGCAGGTGCTTCAACATTCGGGTAAGTGAACTAGTAGTCAACACCAGGCCCAGAGGTAGTGTGCAGGTGCTTCAACATTCAGGTAAGTGAACCAGTTGTCACCACCAGGCCCACAGGTAGTGTGCAGGTGGTTCAACATTCAGGTAAGTGAACTAGTAGTCACCACCAGGCCCACAGGTAGTGTGCAGGTGGCTCAACATTCAGGTAAGTGAACTAGTAGTCACTACCGGGCCCAGAGGTAGTGTGCAGGTGGTTCAACATTCAGGTAAGTGAACTAGTAGTCAACACCAGGCTCACAGGTAGTGTGCAGGTGTTCAACATTCAGGTAAGTGAACTGATAGTCACCACCAGGCCCAGAGGTGGTGTGCAGGTGGTTCGACATTCAGGTAAGGGAACTAGTAGTCACCACCAGGCCCACAGGTAGTGTGCAGGTGGTTCAACATTTAAGTATGTGAACTAGTAGTCACCACCAGGCTCACAGGTAGTGTGCAGGTGGTTCAACATTCAGGTAAGTGAACTAGTAGTCACTACCAGGCCCACAGGTAGTGTGCAGGTGGTTCAACATTCAGGTAAGTGAACTAGTAGTCACCACCAGGCCCACAGGTAGTGTGCAGGTGGTTCAACATTCAGGTAAGTGAACTAGTAGTCACCACCAGACACACAGGTAGTGTGCATATGGTTCAACATTCAGGTAAGGGAACTAATAGTTACCACCAGGCCCACAGGTAGTGTGCAGGTGGTTCAATGTTCAGGCAAGTGAACTAGTAGTCACCACCAGGCCCAGAGGTAGTGTGCAGGTGGTTAAACATTCAGGTAAGTGAACTAGTAGTCACCACCAGGCCCACAGGTAGCGTGCAGATGGCTCAACATTCAGGTATGTGAACTAGTAGTCACCACCAGGCCCAGAGGTAGTGTGCAGGTGGTTCAACATTCAGGTAAGTGAACTAGTAGTCACCACCAAACCCACAGGTAGTGTGCAGGTGGTTCAACATTCAGGTAAGTGAACTAGTAGCCACCACCAGGCCCAGAGGTAGTGTGCAGGTGGTTCAACATTCATATACGTGAACTATTAGTCACCACCAGGCCCACAGGTAATGTGCAGGTGGTTCAACATTCAGGTAAGTGAACTAGTAGTCACCACCAGGCCCACAGGTAGTGTGCATGTGGTTCAACATTCACATAAGTGAACTAGTAGTCACCACCAGGCCCACAGGTAGTGTGCAGGTCGTTCAACATTCAGGTAAGTGAACTAGTAGTCACCACCAGGCCCAGAGGTAGTGTGCAGGTGGTTCAACATTCAGGTAAATGAACTAGTAGTCACCACCAGGCCCAGAGGTAGTGTGCAAGTGCTTAAACATTCAGGTAAGTGAACAAGTCCTCACCACCAGGCCCACAGGTAGTGTGTAGGTGCTTCAACATTCAGGTAAGTGAACTAGTAGTCACCACTAGGCCCACAGGTATTGTGCAGGTGCTTCAACATTCAGGTAAGTGAACTAGTAGTCAACACCAGGCCCAGAGGTAGTGTGCAGGTGCTTCAACATTCAGGTAAGTGAACCAGTTGTCACCACCAGGCCAACAGGTAGTATGCAGGTGGTTCAACATTCAGGTAAGTGAACTAGTAGTCACTACCGGGCCCAGAGGTAGTGTGTAGGTGCTTCAACATTCAGGTAAGTGAACTTGTAGTCACCACCAGGCCCACAGGTAGTGTGCAGGTGTTCAATATTGAGGTAAGTGAACTAGTAGTCACCACCAGGCCCAGAGGTAGTGCGCAGGTGGTTCAACATTCTGTTAAGTTAACTAGTAGTCACCACCAGGCCCACAGGTAGTGTGCAGGTGGTTCAACATTTAAGTATGTGAACTAGTAGTCACCACCAGGCTCACAGGTAGTGTGCAGGTGGTTCAACATTCAGGTAAGTGAAGTAGTAGTCACTACCAGGTCCACAGGTAGTGTGCAGGTGGTTCAACATTCAGGTAAGTGAACTAGTAGTCACCACCAGGCCCACAGGTAGTGTGCATGTGGTTCAATATTCAGGTAAGGGAACTAGTAGTCACCACCAGGCCCACAGGTAGTGTGCAGGTGGTTCAACATTCAGGCAAGTGAACTAGTAGTCACCACCAGGCCCAGAGTTAGTGTGCAGGTGGTTCAACATTCAGGTAAGTGAACTAATAGTCACCACCAGGCCCACAGGTAGTGTGCAGGTGGCTCAACATTCAGGTAAGGGAACTAGTATTCAACACCAGGCCCACAGGTAGTGTGCAGGTGGTTCAACATTCAGGTAAGTGAGCTGGTAGTCACCACCAGGCCCAGAGGTAGTGTGCAGGTGGTTCAACATCCAGGTAAGTGAACTAATAGTCACCACCAGACCCACAGGTAGTGTGCAGGTGGTTCAACATTCAGGTAAGAGAACTAGTAGCCACCACCAGGCCCAGAGGTAGTGTGCAGGTGGTTCAACATTCATATAAGTGAACTAGTAGTCACCACCAGGCCCACAGGTAATGTGCAGGTGGTTCAACATTCAGGTAAGTGAACTAGTAGTCACCACCAGGCCCACAGGTAGTGTGCAGGTGGTTCAACATTCACATAAGTGAACTAGTAGTCATCAACAGGCCCACAGGTAGTGTGCAGGTCATTCAACATTCAGGTAAGTGAACTAGTAGTCACCACCAGGCCCAGAGGTAGTGTGCAGGTGGTTCACCATTCAGATAAGTGAACTAGTAGTCACCACCAGGCCCAGAGGTAGTGTGCAGGTGGTTCAACATTCAGGTAAGTGAACTAGTAGTTACCACCAGGCCCAGAGGTAGTGTGCAGGTGGTTCAACATTCAGGTAAGTGAACAATAACATATTAAAAAGTACATCCATTATTGAGATATTCTGCAATAAATGTAGTGCTTTAAAACACATATACTTGTGGAAAGTTATATTTTACTTCCCCACTTTCAAAGCTGAGGAACTGAACAAAGACTTTATCATTTCAGATTGTGAATATTATGGGTGTTGACTATGAGAATGGTTTCAGTGATAACATACAGAAGATATGTTAATCTTCACAGAGGATTCAAGTTTATTTACTTGTTTTTTTATTTGTTCATTTATTTGCATGTTTAAGTGGGTAAGTTGGTAGAGTCAAAGATACATTTCAGCCATGACTCATTTGCGACCCTTGGACATAAGTCTGAGGAACTTAAATGAAACTTTCTTACCAAGTGTTGTGAGACCCAGTACCTAAAAACCCAAGTTCCTGGGACATAACCAGATGAAATTATACTTTGCAAAGTAACCAGGGTAATGTGGGTGACAGAAGAGATGTGTGTACATCACAAGTGGGATAGTAATACATGTTCTTCATGTGAATGGTTTGAATGAGGACATTATGTACCTTTTATACCGTAAATGCTAAATATGTAGTAAATCAGGTGATATTTGTCAGACTGTTGTAACAGGAAAATATCATACTGGGCAATAACAGAGGAAAGAAAAGGTTTTGGAGCAGGAGATAAAGATGACAGGATGACAAAAATTAAAGAGAAAAAGATAAAGGAAGCAGGGATAGCATAAAGGCACTTCTGAGAGTTGAGCTGATGACCCAGTAAAAATGACCATGTGTAAAAATGACCATGTGTAAGGTTCATGGTAATGCAAAACTGATAGAAAGTTGTAGAAATAAATGCAAAGTTCTTAGAACCACAGATAAAAGCTAACCTCAACTAAATCAGAAAAAAATTTGAAATTGTGTAGGTATTGGACAAGAAGGATAGATGCCACTCTACTTCAGAATGTTGACCATTCAGAATGCCGACTTTCATATGGCCAACACCATATGATCGACATTCTGAAATAGCACCAGTTACCTACCTGTAAACACAGTAAAACTGTGTTATGCAAAGGGCAAGCCCCCTGCATCCCCCATACCCCCTGCTACTTAAATATTCTCACTCTGAGATCACACTACAGTGCAGGAAAGGGAATCTCCCAGTCCCACACTTTAGCGGCATCTCTGTTATCATTTGTCGGCCTTTCAAACGTTCGCTCATATGGTGTCGGCCATATGAGTTTTGGACATTTGAAATTTGAACAAATGAAAGGCTCCCATATAAATTACACAACAGCATAGCATTGTGGTTTTTCTGTGTATCTGTGTGACATTTAAATCAAGCCAGGCAGCAGAGGCAAGGTAGTTTTAGCATCAGGGCATTGAATGAGTAGCTATGCAGGTAGTATTTAAGAAATGTGACAGCATTTGGGGAGGCCAGTTTGGTTATGAAGCAGTAAAACAGGGGTTCTGGGGTCTGACCCTTTAAACTGGTTTGCCTGATCTTCCAGGTGAATCCGCTTAAGAGGTCAACTTCCTTATTTAAAGATTGATATGGCAGAATTAACTAGAAGAGTACAGACTATGTATCTGCAGATCTATTTGTGGTTAAGGTAAATGCTGAAACAAGAAAAGAAAACGAGCAGGCAATGGAATATCGAACTGTTTATTGTACGTAAGCGCTTTCACTGAACAACATACTTCAACTTCTTCAGACAAGTAAAAACTATTCACTTCCCAGTTTAAAAACCTAACACAAACCTGCTGAGCCAATGGGCTGGGCAGCCCAAGTACATGATGTCATGCAGCATTACCAGCCCAAGTACATGATGTCATGCAGCATTACCAGCCCAAGTACATGATGTCATGCAGCATTACCAGCCCAAGTACATGATGTCATGCAGCATTACCAGCCCAAGTACATGATGTCATGCAGCATTACCAGCCCAAGTACATGATGTCATGCAGCATTACCAGCCCAAGCACATGATGTCATGCAGCATTACCAGCCCAAGTACATGATGTCATGCAGCATTACCAGCCCAAGTACATGATGTCATGCAGCATTACCAGCCCAAGTACATGATGTCATGCAGTACATGATGTCATGCAGCATTACCAGCCCAAGTACATGATGTCACATGATGTCATGCAGCATTACCAGCCCAAGTACATGATGTCATGCAGCATTACCAGCGATGTCATGCAGCATTACCAGCCCAAGTACATGATGTCATGCAGCATTACTAGCCCAAGTACATGATGTCATGCAGCATTACCAGCCCAAGTACATGATGTCATGCAGCATTAAACATTTAAAGCAACATTGACTAATTAAACCATGTTGCCCAAATGATAGTCTTAACCATCTAAAAAAGTTAATAAAAAAGTTGACCATTTCCAACCCAAGACAAAAAATAAATATAAATACAACTGGGATGGTAAATGATGCTTAAAAATAGGCCATTGTTATATAAAAAATAATGATAATAAATAAAGTGTGTACTGTGTAAATGTGTAGCATAGAAATATATTATGTTATGTTATTACATGTACATGTACTTGGGCTGGTAATGCTGCATGACATCTTGCTTCACATAAAGCAAACCTTACCTTCATCTACCTTTAGCTCCCTTAAACATAGTAACATTACCTGTTCTTCCAACTATTTACTGCCAAAATATCATAGGGTTTCTCACACTACCCCTAACTCTAACAAAAGATTCCTTAGTATTTGTCTCAAACTGCTTAAACTACTATCACATCAGCAACTCCTCTTACGGTGACATTCATCCTAATCCTGGTCCTTCTACCATTAACAATCATAACCAAAACCTTAACTCTTCTCCTCTTCCTGCATCAGGTACTAGAACTAAAATTCCCTTCTAATAGCTCATATTAACATCAGAAGTTTGAATAACAAAATCCACCATTTACATGCACTCCTTCACTTGCATTCATTTGATATATTATGTGTAACAGAAACATGGCTAAAACCCTCCACTCTAGATCAGGAAATCACCCTCCTGGCTATAACATACTTAGAAATGACTTATTTATAAATCAAACCTACTAGTTTCCCAATTTAATGACGTTCCATTAACAAGCTCTAAAACAGAAATCTTATCTATCAAACTACAGATAAACAACAATAAAGCAATCTATCTAATATGTATGTACCTTCCCCTGGCAACAATACCCAAACACTAGAAAGCCTACTTAGTCCCTGTCCAGTCAACTACCCCAAGAAACCATAATACTTGGTGACTTCAACATTGATTGGAAAACCTGTGCAGACCATCAACCTACTAACCATATTAATCTCCATGGTTACTCTCAATTAATAACAACTACAACTAGAACACATAAACCAAATAAGAAAGAAACAATTCTGGACTGGATTCTAATTAATAATGCCCACACTTACTATACTGCAGGTACAGTTCCTGACAGTATTAGTGATCACACACTTACATATGTGATCAGACAAAAACTGAATATTCCTAATATGCATAAACTTAAAAGATGCGCTCAAAAAATTTTTCAACCCTGATAACTTCCTTACAGAATTACAGGCATGTGACTGGTCACCTTTATCACACCTCGAACTCAATGAAGCAGTTTCCTTCTTTAACACAAAATTTCTGCAAGTCCTGGACTATCATGCTCCATTCCACTCTATTAGGATAAAAGCCAAAACTGCCCCTTGGCTCACTAAGCAAACTAAAGAAAAAATGATCCTTAGAAATAAAACCTGGTCCAAATGGAAAGCTACCAAGTCCCCATCTGACCATCTCCTCTATAAACAGTTAAGAAATTCTACCAAAAAAGACACTCTTAGAGACAAAAGGAATTTTATCTCCACCTTCAACAAACTACACAAAATACCCTCAGAAATTTTGGTCAGGTATAAATAACCTTCTTAAACCAGGTCATTCTACTACTCCTACCCCCTCAGGATTTAACCCTAATACCTCTACACTAATCCCAAATGCCTTTAATAACTACTTTACAGAAGCCATTCTAACACTAGCAAACTCTCTACCAACACCTACTCCATCCTCACCTGATATCTCTCCAGCCTCTACTAATCACTTTCAAATCCAACCTGTGTCTTCTACTATCATATATAAGCTTCTCTCAAAACTAAAACCATGCACGCCATCAGCTGACCAGCTCCCTTCTGAATACTTACAAATTGCTGCTAAAGCTATCTCTCACCCAATATCTATTCTAATAAATAGGACCATCTCTGAAAAGAAAATCCCTCAGTCTGGAAGATATCTCACATAATTCTTCATAAAGGAGGCCCTTCTTCAATTATCCAACTATCGTCCTATTGCCTTACTGTCCCCATTAGCTAAAATAATGGAAAGGTGTATACATAAACAATTTCTGAATTACCTTCTTCAAAACAACCTTCTAGCTGACTGTCAACATGGTTTTAGACCCCATCACAGTACTACCACTGCCCTTCTGTCTTTTACTGACTCTATAACTAAAAATCGAAACAGTAACCTTCTCTCATCAGCTCTATTTATAGATCTATCAAAAGCTTTT
Source organism: Protopterus annectens (assembly GCF_019279795.1). Lineage (NCBI taxonomy): Eukaryota > Metazoa > Chordata > Ceratodontiformes > Protopteridae > Protopterus > Protopterus annectens. The sequence goes on along the minus strand of NC_056733.1, from coordinate 1,431,630,375 downwards.
GATATGGTTAACCATAATATACTCCTTGACAAACTTAACAACCTCTCTTTAAGCTCTCAGACTCTACAATGGTTTAAAAGCTATCTGGAAAATAGACAACAAGCAGTTCTATGGGAAAATAACCTCTCATCTTTACTTCCAGTAAATGTAGGGGTTCCACAAGGATCTATCCTTGGACCCTTCTTTCTCAGTATTTATTAATGACCTATACTTGAATTTACCTCAAGCTACCTGCATCCAATATGCAGATGACTCGACATTGATCTGCTCCACAAATACTCCCTCTCTCCAGTCCATCACCCAGACAACCTTTCATAATGTTGAAAAGTGGTTTTGCAGCATTGCCTCCTCCTTAATCCCAAAACAAAGCTCCTTCTCTTTACTCCTACTAATAAATATCCTACACCTCTCTTTACTATCACCTCCAATAATTCAACCTGCATTAACCCTGATAATACCACTCGACTATTAGGGGTAACCATTGATAACCATCTCAATTTTGATGAACAAATAAATACTACCATCAAAGCTGTGAATAAAAAAATTGGGACACTCTATAGAATTAAACCTTTCCTTACCCCAGCAGCCAGAAAACCATTGCACAGACTCACCTGCTCTCTACTCTCTTTTATGCTTCGACCATTTATACCACACTCTCTAAAAAGAACATCAATAAACTCTCCACATGTTATAACAGTATAGCAAGATTCATTAATGCAACTCCCTTTAGAACCCACCACTGTTATAACCTGAAACAACTAAATTGGCTAGAACTAAATAACCAATTACTTTACCAACAACTACTTATAACTCATAAAGCCCTTCACTTCCCTGAAAATACTCCAAGTCTGGCTAAACTTATCTCTCCATATAAGAACTCTGCCAACAAGTTTCTAGTATCCATTACTAAATCAAATAACAAAGCTGGAGATGCACTATTTTCTAATTCCATAGGTAAACACTGGAATCTAATCCCTCAAGAAATAGTGACTCTTCAGTCCACCTCTCTCTTCAAAAGACATATCAAAGGACACCTTACTTCTCAATGGCTATGTCCCTGTACCAATCCCGATTAAAAGTATGGCTCAACACACCTTATTATTTTTCTTTTACTCTTGTCTCCTCACTGGCCCTACCTGAAGCTTTCTGAAATTTGAGAGGTGAATACTTAAGTACTCCTAGATCTCTGAATAACTTTAGTGGATAGATTTTGCTTTGTTTTTAACTTGTACTTTTTTTTTAAAATGTGATAGTCATCCTTTCTTGTACCTTGTATAATTCTACTAAAAAAAATGTTTTTATTCTCTGTTATTTTGTCTATATTGGAGCTTTTCTCCCCGGGCCTCTACTGTAAACGGATATATATCCAGCTGGACTAGCCCGGTCAACAAATGTAAAATAAATAAATAAATAAATAAATTAAATTGAGTTACATTATGTTAATGTAAAAAAACAACATGTAAATACATCATACAAGACTCGTATGCCCTGCCTTGTGGTGTTATACATGTAAAAACATATAGAACCATAGAAAGTCTTACTCACAAACAAATATAAAAAGAAGAAAAGTCAGTTAGATGTTTTAAACATTTTTGTGTGAAACAAACAAGCTGCCACCCCTACCTTGCCAGGGCTTTAAGCTTCAACAAGCTCTTGATAGATAAGGCTTCATTTAACCCTGGAAAAAGTAAGCACCAGTTACAATTTGCCATTCCACTTCAGCCTCTTCTAATTTGAGTTCCCAGGGCCCCCCTCTTTTGTTATGTTCTACTTGTAAAACCTCAAATAAGAAATTGTGACTTGGGAAAATGCTGACCAAGCCCAAGGCAATTAGTTATGAGACAGGAGTCCTGTGGAATGTTCACATTTATCAGAGAGGTTGTAGTACTGAAGAAACTGAACATTATTTATGTTGTTTACCAAAGACTTTAGTAACCAACTGCTGCTTCATAGCTGACTTTTGGATTACAGTAGTACATACAAGGTGCATGAATTCCATGCCACCATAGACTTCTACTCCCCTGATGTAGTGATCCTTACAGAAACATGGTTAAAACCACACATTACTAATGAGCAAATCCTACCTACTGGTTACAATATACTAAGAATAGACCGACTAAACAAAAAAGGAGGTGGTATAGCTATAATATTTAAGCAGCATCTAGACATCCAGATCTTAAAGTTAGCAGCTCCCCAAATAGGTAAGGAAGAAATAATATATACCAACCTTAAAATAAACCAAAATAAAACCCTAAACATAATAGGTTGCTACTTCCCACCTGGCCACAACATCCCTCCACTTGAAAACCTCCTCAGCTGGACTACCCACCACCTACCCCAAGAAACTTTCATTCTAGGAGACTTCAACACTGACTGGCAATCCTTCTCTAGCAACCACCCAACCCATCATGTAAATCTTCATGGCTTAACCCAACTAGTCCAGTCACCTACTAGGATAAATAACTCCAACAAACACACAACCCTTCATTGGATGCTAGTCAATAACAACCCCCAGTCATATATAGCAGGCTGCTTATCTGACAGCCTCAGTGATCACTCCCCAACCTTCTTACTAAGAAAACACCTTTATAAAGCAAAACCCATCATCTACCGTCAAATACACAAAAAAAATAACTTCAACCCTCTCTCATTCAGCTCATCCCTAAAAGACTGTAACTGGTAACCTCTAAAATACCTCAAACTAGATGATGCAGTTGACTACTTTAATAAAACATTCCTAAGCATCCTTAATTACCATGCCCCCATAAGACATTCCCGAACTAGAGCCCAACAATCCCCATGGGTACAAAAAAACATGAAGTCTGAAATGAAAAAACAGGGATAAAGCGTGGGACAACTGGCGCAAAACCAAAACCCTCTCTACTAGGCAAATATTCCTAGAACTACGCAATAGAACCAAAAAGCTTATAAAACAGGACAAAATCCAATACTACCAGTCTGCCCTTACCTCCTCCCAATATAACCCCAAACAATTCTGGTCCTCAATAAACTCCATCCTCCACCCAGGTAAAGTAAGTACACCCACTCCTAACTTAACTCACTCCTCCGAAAATATTGCTACCTCTTTCAACAATCACTTCACACAAACCGTACTATCACTAGCTAGACAACACAACCCCCCCATAAACCCACACCATCAACTAGAACTAACAATCTCCCAACTAGCTTCTCTTTCTCTCCTGTTTCTACCTCCAAAATAAAACAACTACTAACTAAACTTAAAACCACTAGATTAGCAGCAGACAACCTCCCAGGTGAATACATTCAACTTGCAGCTGATGCTGTAGTCTACCCCGTATCACTCTTGATTAACAGATCTCTGTCAGAAGGTTATGTTCCCACACTATGGAAAGTCTCACACATAATTCCCCTACACAAAGGAGGCCCTACACAGATCTAACCAATTACTGCCCCATAGCTATTCTCTCGACACTCTCCAAAATACTAGAGGGATGCATTCATTTTCAAGTCTCAGATCACCCCCTTGCTAACAACCTCCTCTCCAACACACACAACACGGTTTCCAACCTAACCATAGCACCACCACCACCTTACTCTCTTTCTCTAACACTATCCTACAAAATAAAAATGCAGGTTATCTCACCTCAGCTACCTTCCTAGACCTCTCTAAAGCTTTCCCATAAAGCTAAAGGTCCCACACAAGCAACTAATCTCTCTTCTCAATAACCTATCCTTCTCTCAGCCAGTCATCAACTGGTTTCAGAGTTACCTATCTGACCGCCAACAAGCAGTTGTTTGGCAGGACAACCTATCCCCCCAACTACCAGTCTCCATAGGAGTTCCCCAAGGGTCCATCCTGGGACCCCTACTCTTCTCTATTTTCACCAATAATCTAGCCTCAGCCACAACACATGGCACACTCATACAATACACAGATGACTCAACCATCATCTGCACAGCCCACTCCCTACCAGAACTGCAAAAAGTCACACAGGAAGCATTTTCTTCTATTGAAACTTGGTTATCCGATGCTCAACTAATAATCAACCCAAACAAAACAAAATTACTAATCTTCCAACCCACCAAACTTACCCTAGACAGCTCTCACTTTAACATCATAGCAAAAGACAACACCACCATCCATCCTACAGAACACACTAAATTACTAGGAGTAGAAACAGACAAACTGAACTTTGACATTCACATTTCCATGACCATTAAAAAAGTGCACAAAAAACTAGGAGCATTATACAGAAATCAGCAACTACTTACCAAAGCAGCTAAAATTTCAGTAGCAAATTCTCATCTTATCTCTACCCTACTCTACGCCTCTCCAATATTTACAAACCTTAGACAATGCGATCTAAATAAGCTCGAAACCTGCTACAACAAAATCACCAAATTTGCCACAGGGGCTTCCTACCATAGTCACTACTGTCTCTCACTAGCAGAACTGGGCTGGCTAGAGGTCCCTCACCTCCTTCAATGGTACCAACTTGCACTCGCCCACAAACTAATAAACCAACCACTAAAGTCCCATCCCTCCAGAATCTACTCCAACCCTACATAACCACGAGACCACTAAGATCCAGCCACAAAAACCTCCTACAGGTCACAAGAGCCATTAACTCTGCTGGAGAAACATTATTCTCCTGCACTACAGCCAAACTCTGGAACTCCCTCCCATCCTCAGTTACCTCTGTAACTTCTTGCACCCACTTTAAATCCTTACTAAAATCACACTTCAAAACTTGCCAGATATGCCCTTGCAACCCCCCCTCTAATACCATTCACTCCCCCCACCCACTACCTCTCTCAGCCCCCTATCAACAACGTACTCTTAGTAAGCTTGGCTACTCATGTTCCCAGCTACCTACCACATAATACTAACTTCTTGTAGCAACAACTGCTAATGGCTGTTATGTAACTCAAAAACAGTTTGTATCAATTGTTCACTTATGAATCTCAGCTACATTTTAACCATGTATATGTCGCCATATTTGAAAATTGTACTATGCTCTACAGCTGTTTTACATCTGTTTTCTTCTTGTCTTGCGTCCTTAACTGGACTAATGTCTATATTTAAATGCTATGTTTTTTTAACTGTATAATGCAAATAATAATGTGGAGCTTTTCTCCCCGGGCCTCCGCTGAAAACAGACCTGTGTCCAGTCGGACTCTCCCGGTCAACAAATGTAAATAAAATAAAATAAATAGAATAAAATAAAATACTGTAGCCTAGAAGGTGTGTTGGCAGCTTAGAGTACCGGGAATGCTGTATTACACTGGAATAGTTTTTCATCGGTTTTGGATTCATGCAAACGTACTGGACTGTGTGAGTAACCTATAACCTTATGCACCTATTTCATGCAGCACCCATGAATGCAGCAAATGGAATGAACCTTTTGTTTCACTGCAAATGTTTGTGCTGCTGACTTTCATTGCTTATTTTCCAGCCAAAGTTAAGCCTATTTTCTCTGTTTTGCCAATAAAACTAATTACTTTGGAAAGCAACAATGTGTGTTCCTTGACCAAAATACCACAACCTGTACAATGACATCATGTGTATTCTGTGTTCCACGTGCCACATCTCTTTGCCTGTGAATTTGGTATGTTGGACACATTGTTAAAATTCTGTTTGATGGATTACAGCATTATGAGACAGGTTTCCTATGAAACGTCCCACTGGCACATACTTTGTATAACCTTTTGCCATCACAGATCATACATATGGTATGCATATTGTGTCTGTTCACTACTGTGAACTATCAGCATTCACAATAGTATGTGACATTCTTATTGTTTTACTGTGCCTGGATAGTGAAGGAGCACTGAGAAGTTCACAAGCATATCTATGTGCACCACTGTGCAGTGATCTACTGTTTATCAATTGCATACATTTCCCATCACACATACAAAGTTCCTATGTACACAATGGTGTACAATGTTTATGAATACAAAGGCCTGAAAATTATACCGTGAACTATAACCTGACCATTTATAACTGTTAATAATCAAATTAAATAAAAAAAAATCCAAAAACAATTAATGGAATAAACATATCCCCATCTATTTCTATGAAAATAGTTGTGGAGCAGTTAAGGTCAGCAAAGACACGTGGGGGGGTCAATAAGGGTATGTGTGTGGAATAGTGGGCCTGTCCATGTCTGTAGGGGCAATAATGAAGATGCATGTGTGTGTGTGTGTGTGTGTGTGTGTGTGTATGTAAGCATGTCTTTTGGGGTAGTAATGAAGCTGTATTAGTGTATGTGTGTGTGTGTGTGTGTGTGTGTGTGTGTGTGTGTGTGTGTGTGTGTGTGTGTGCAAGCATGTCTGTAGAGTGTTTGTGAGAGAGAAAGTGTGTGTGTGTGTGTGTGTGTGTGTGTGTGTGTGTGTGTGTGTGTGTGTGTGTGTGTGTGTGTGTGTGTGTGTGTGTGAAGTACCTTTGCCAACATGATGCATGGACTGCTATGGCAAGCATTACTACAGTCTGGTCTGACAGCTCTAACATTGGCTAGTGTGTGATTCAGAGACATGCTAATGAGCTGATAATGAAGCATGTCTCATTATGGCCATAGCTGTCTGGGAATCACATTTTCACACTGACATGGTAATTGACCCATCAGTGTTACATACATACAAATATTTCAGGCAGGGGCAATAATGCACGTCTACTCTGCCAATATAACAAAACAATCATTCCCATAAAGTATCCAGGTTATTCTTAAAAATACCTAAAGTAGTGCTTGCATTAATATAATTTGGTAGTCTATTCCGGGCATCAGCTATTCTCTCAGAGAACCAATTAGTATCACTTGAATTCCTATATTATCACCTAAAAAGTTGTCTGCTGATTCTGTACTACTCTTTGATAACCTCAAACATCCCTAGAGGTAGTTATTTCTAAACGCCTTATATACCTGAATAAGTTCTCCTCTTAAATATCTGTATGAGTCACAGTACAAGTTCAGGTATTTTAATCTTTCATAATAACTTAAAACTCTCGCATCCATGGATGCCCTTAGTATATTTTTGTTATACTCTCCAATTTATTCATGTTAGTTTCCTGTGAGGTTTTCATATTATTATTCCATGCTATCGTGTGGGTCTAATATAACTTACAGACAAGACATTATGAATGTTTTTTATACAGCCTATGTTTGTATAACTGTCAGCAGCCAACTGGTTAATATAATTAGAAAAACTCAGAGCTGGATCTACCCATATATACCCAGGTCCTTATATGAATCCATAGTATAAACCACTGTGTGCTGTATCAAATATTCACCCATCAGTCTATGTCCCCCTTCCTTATAGGCACAGCTCTTGATGTATTTATCAGCAAAATATTCTCCTGTGTCCCAAAGGTCAGGCTAGTTAAGTTCTTTTGCAGACATGTCCTGTCTATAATAGATATAATCAGTTTACTTACTTTCAAGTCCTCTGCATACAGACTCACAGATGAGAAAGATAGATCTGAAAGATACAACCTAAACAAGTATGTTCCCAGGACAGAGACCTGTGAGACACCCGGGCCCAGGACAGAGCCCTGTGAAACACCCATGCCCAGGACAGAGCCCTGTGAGACACCCAGGCCCAGGACAGAGCCTTGTGAGACACCCAGGCCCAGGACAGAGCCCTATGAGACACCCTGACTATAGCCTAGAATTCCACGTATTTAGCCAGAGGTTCTATTTGAGACCCAGGTGGTGCAATAATGGGTCTTGGGTGGTCCACAACTGATTTATGGATCTTGGGAATTCCAAACATTACTGGAATCTTGGGGATTTTTAACAACAAGGAATTCCCTGGTAGTTCATGGTAGGTCATACATAACAAAAACCTCCTGCACTTTGATAGCCAACATCCTTTACAGCAGAAAAGGAATTTGGTCAAAGGGCAACTGGTCAGGCTTAGTAGATTAGTACTACCATGGCTTTTAAACTTGTCATTTTCAGCAGATAAGAAAACATATATTAAAGGACTCCTGGCATTTTCTAGACATAATTGCTAATGCCACCTTCTTGTCAGAAACGTTATTTGTTATCATCAACATAAAGACTTATTTTTCAGTGATCCCTCATGTACAGGGTTTGGAATGTTTTTTCTGAAGCCATGCTTACTGGGACTAACTTGGACAATTCAGAGACTAATTTAGTTTTTCAGTGCATGGAATTAGTTTTGACTAATAACTTGGTTTATTACAAAAGTGAATATTTTAAATAGCCTAGATGTGTGGCTATGGTGGCAACATCAGCCCCTATTTTTGCGAATACGATCCTATGGTATTAGGAGACCTCTCTGATTTTAAATTCACCTTTGTCCTCCATTTATTTCAGGTACCTGGATGATATCTTTATTTTGTGGAAGGGTAGCGGTGAGGAGTTAAAGTTGTTTATGAATTTTCTAAACCATTCCACTGACTTCCTTGAATTTACCCACCAATGTAATGAATGGTCAATTGATTTTTTGGATATCACATTGTCCAAAAATTTGCAAGATGGCAGACATGAATCTAACATTTGTAGAAAGGATACTTTCTCAAATCCTTATTTGCACTTTGACAGCCATCAACCTTTATAGCAGAAAAGGAATTTGGTCAAAGGGCAATTGATCAGGCTTCGTAGACTATTATCTGATGATTTGGTGTTTCAGGTTGAAGCCACTAAGCTATGTGAACTGTTCAAGGATAAGGGATAGATAGCCATAAAATATCTTGTTAGAAGTTAGCAGATGGGTCGCAAGAGTTTTGAAATTCTAGGCATGGCCCTCTGTTGCAGCAGTTTAATCCTACAGTGGGTAAAAATAAAGACAACAGTAATGGTAACCTCTTGCAGGCATTAGTCTTGCAATATAGCAAGGATATTCATTCTTTCTCTGAAAAGTTCAATAAATACTCATTGGAATACTGTATTTGAAAGCCTTGAATTGACTAACCAACTAGGAGAACAACCTAGGATTGTTTTTAAAAATAGTAGGAATTTAAATCTATTTTTGAATTAAATAAGACTCAAGAAGGGATTTTTACTAACGGTTTAGGGATGAAATGTTGTGGAGCTTGCAAATAGTACAGATTTATTTTCAAGAGAAGCAGTTTCTCAGTTCCTGGTTATCCCAAATTAATTTATATTAAGGGTAGTTATAATTGTAATACTGAAGATGTTGTATATATTGCTTTTTTTCTTTGTGTCTGGCATTTTATGTTGAAAAGACTTTTGGCTCCCTGTGGACAATAATTTATCAGCATAATTATGCTATTAGTAGAGCTAACAATTGTAATGCCCTGTATAGACATTCTGTATTCTGTAAAGATTTCAAATAGTTTGAATTTAGTATATTAATAAAGGTAGCACACCCTATTAGGGGTGGTGACTGGGAGTTACTAGTTGAGAAGAGGGAGTTCCACTGGCAAATATTATTAAATATCAGTGCTCTAGCAGGTATTAATGAATTAACATCTATTAAGCCAGTCTAGAAGATTAAGGCTGCCTGTTTTTCTTAAAACTATTTATATAAAAAAAATATGTTCATCTATTTATGTATTTAATAACTGACTTCTGTGATTTTTTTGATAGTGTTTTATAACTTGGTTTTGGGTATATCACATTAAATATTTTCTGTGCGTGGCACCTTTTTGGCTTTTTAAATGGGAGGAAGTCTCTGATACAGTGTTTCTGATGATGTTCCTTTCAATACATAATAAAAGCGCTAAAACTCAAGTTGAATAAAATATCTTTCTGTGGCATCAGGTGCGGTGCTTTTATATTATCTCTCATCTTAGTTAAGTATCTTGTTGTGATGGAAATACACCCACCTGACTTTGTGTGTCTAGGTCTGATTTTAAGATTGTTTTGATTTTTTGCATTCAAGTAATTTCCCTTTAAAAGCTTGTCACATTCCTTCTGCAGTCTTTCACTGAATGTATCACCCTAGATAGTTTTACATAGCAAACTGTTTTTCTTCCATATAATCTGTTATTAATTTTCTGGGTAATGGTTTAGATTTCATTTTGTCAGAATTGTTTAGCAGTTGTTTAACCTTTATAACACCATGATCACTACGCATCAACAGTTGTAAAACTTGACATAAAGTAAGAGTCATCTTCTTAGGAACACAAACAATATCCAGTGTGTTCTATTCCCTGTTAGGTTTGATTACAATGTGCAGCAATTGTTGCTCCTGAACATACATTGTTAGTAATTTCCTTACTAATGTTACGGAATCAATATTATTCCAGTCTGTTTCTGGTAAATTTAATTCCCCAGCTACTATTATTTTCCTCCCAATGTTTCATGCACAAAATGTATGAATTATTCTAGTTCATCACATTTTGACTTTGGTGGTCTACATACTCCAATAATTTTGACCTAGTCCACGGTTGTCTTTAATGTCACAATTACACAATCTACAGTATTGGTGTTATCATCAAGCATGCAATAATCACAGGTCTCATAACAATCTTTAATCATTATCATAACACTTCTGTTTATTTTATTTTATTTATTTGCAGTTTGTTAACCAGGAAAGTCCATTGGGCTGAAAATGAGCCCATTTTCAATGGAGGCCCGGGGAGAAAAGTTCCATATACAAATATTACAAAGCTAATATTAACAAAGTTAACAAGTACAATACAATTTTCAAAAACTACTAAAATACAGTAACATATAAGACAGAATAATAACATTTGAGCAAGGTGCTGTAACAAAGCATTGAATGAAATTAAAACGTAAGTATTTTGAAGTACATAAGTAAAATTTGGAGTGCAGGCATTTATGCACTCAAGGTTTTATGAGGTGAGAGGGAGGAAGAGTTAGAGAAGGAGAGTCGAGCAGTGAGAGGGGAATAGGCTGAGTTATGACACAGGAGAGCAGTGAGAGGGGAATAGGCTGAGTTATGAGAAAGGAAAAAGGATGAGGGTCCAGAAATGAAATAGAGGGAGTCAGGTGGGGTGACAGCATGAGCATTCCCAGTGAGAAGAGAGATGAGAATGGAGCACAGTCTTAAAGGCGGAGTGGTTTTGGGTGATTTGAATGTGGGGGGGTGAATTCTGTAGACGAGCGAGAGTAAAAGACAGGAGAAATTGCCCAGAGTTTGTACACTTTGAGGAGGTTCTGGTTACTGGACCTGAGCAATCTGTCAGGATGATGCAAGGTGAGTATGGAGGAGAGGGAAAGGTAGTTAGTGGGTTTGAAAATGAGTTTGATAGCAATTAACAGTTGCATGTAAGAGAGATAGTGGGGGAGTTCCAGCCAGTTCAAGGGGTGGAGTGCATCACAGTGATGGGAGGAGGATTTGGTTCCGGTAGCAAACTTAGAGATTTTATTGTAGCAGGATGACAGTTTTGACTTTAGGGAGGACTGAAGTTTGGTGAGAAGAGGGGATCCATACAAGAGAGAGGGGATGCGGTAGGACATAAAGAGTACATGAGAATATGTTTGGATCAGAGAGGAGATAATGGCTGTGTCGGTACAGCATTCCGAGCTTTTGGTGTGTTTTCTTAATACTAGTTTGTATTTGAATGTCAAACTTTAAATGTTCTTCAATGATAACACCTAGAAGTTTTGTATGGGAGACTATTTCAATGGGAATCTTATTCTGACTGACGATGGAGAAGGAAATTTGATATTTTGTTTCAATATCTGTTATAGTAAAAACATACATATCCTGACAAAATTAGTTCAAGAAGTTGTTCTTTAAGTATGTTTCACAAAGAATAATGACATTGACCTTACATGTATATATCAAATTTTCCAATTAAAAAACATTTATATTATAATTCCTAGTATTAACAAACAGCACAGACATATCAAATATTGTTGTGAGCTGTTACTTTCTGACCTCACAAAAATCATTTGTGTTAATCAAATATTGGAATGCATCTGCTGCAAAAATGATCTTCCCTTCTCTTGACAACTGCACTGCACTGTGCATAAATGCATGTGCACCCAAAATTAGGTTTGGTTGTTCTACACATTTCCACTTTTTGAAATGGGCCATTTTTTCATATAGGTATTTACCCTCCCCCCAAAAAAATCTTTTAATTCATGCAGACTTGACTCTTCTTTCTATATGCGATTTATGAAAAGTATGTCAACTCTTTTACAGGTTATATTGTCTAAGAGGGCTGTAGGTTCCCTACTAACAGTCAGTGAGCCCTTGAAAATTAGATGACTTGAAGCGACATGAATAAACACAGCTCCTTACTTCTTTACGCTAAGGCATTATAAGGCCCTACTTGCATCATGGCAAACAGAACGCTATTCAACGTTCACTATCCTCTCTGCAAGTGAACTAGAAAAGTATCAGTCCTGTAATAATTACATTTCCAGTCACTTGTATATCATTTCTGACCACATCTGAATAATGTCCCACTTCTAATTCAGTAAAGTCTGCTCTTTCAGATGTTACAAAAGAACAATCTTCATCACCATTACTCTTACTAATCTCATATTTTCATAATTTATGGCATTTACAATAGCATTCTCATCCAGCTGTCTTTGTACGTCCACCGCCTGAGCCATGTTGTCAATTTCAATCTTTCTCCTTTTTTATGGCAATGCTCTTTAATCTTTCCAAGTTCAATTTAGATTTTTTCCTTTCAGCCTGCACCTTGTCTCTTTTTCTTCCTCCATTGTTAAAAAAATTGTATTTTCTGTCGATTGAATGCTTTGTGGCTGAGCAATGTTATCACTCCCAGTAATAAGTGTGTCACATACCAAAGCAGCGGCCTTTTCAGTGTATATTCTCTTTGCATTATTGGCATTAATCTTTTTCATTCTGTTCTCAGTTATCGTCATGAACGTTGCCCTTTCTCTTTTTTTCTACATGCTCTGAATCATCAGACTGCCCAAAATTTGTAGCCTATATTCCAAAGTTGACATTAGTACTGCCATGTTAAATAGGGGGTGGCTGATCTTTTGTGGCACGAGACACTGCCTTCTCTAAATGTGTTCTCTTTTCAATTTGTCTAATAGTATTTATTTGCTCAGTCATTAATATATGTAACAGCAGTTTTCCAAGCCAGCTGTGCCAAATGCGCATGTGCAATCATCTTCAGTAAATCTAGATTTAGTATTAATAATAGCAAACACATTCATCCACAGTTTGACATGAGGAACACCAGTCTCCAGTGTTATCAGGTGTTACATAATTACACATGAAACATGCTTCAGTAAATCCTTAATGGCATATTCATTTAAAGAATCCATTCCCATCTACAGACAATCAAAATAAAGAATTTTATAAAGAAAATAATTGCTGACTACAGAAGTCAAAGAAATTAAAACAAGTAATATTTTTAATCAAATCAGTTCAGGAAATCATGAAAATAAGAAGCAAATAAATATTAAATGAAGTACACTCAGCTAACTTTGTACAAGGGAAAACAATTCACAAAGGAGTCATTCTGACCCCACGCACTAGTTGTGCAAGTCACACTAAAATGGCGGTGCCCTTTATGTCACGCGATAACTTCTGCTCACTATTGCTGACAATTGGAACTCAGTATAACAAAAAAAAATGCAGAGGTAAAATATGAAATATAAATCAAAATAAATATTCTCCTACCAAACAAATCGATGCTTATTAAAGCACAGTCAGATAATGTAATAGGCTCACATTCAGCCCCTTTGATTGTATCTTATGTATTCTAGATTTATATACCCGTCATCTAGACCAGGACTTGAGTTTGTCAGAATATAATATGTAACTCCCCTGTTCCCTTCTAATACCAGGTATTCTCCACACATAATTCCATCCTACATTCATTACACAATCTCTCAGAAATTGCCCTTCTTTGGTGGTCGTATGTTTCCTCAGGTCAGTGTCATTATCTGACTTAGATGTAACACATTCCAGTCCCCTATAATTAAACCATCTCCTCTTTGAAACACTAATATCTTTGTTGAGATAACATTTATACCCCGCATGCACCTGGCACTTAGGGGAAAATATACCGATACTCAGGTTATCTTTAAACATTCATTGTACCGCTAAACCCAGGGTGCATCCCTTATAAGGTTACCACCTGTCCCTCTTTGCGAGGGACAGTCCCTCTTTGGGCAGTTGTGTCCTGCTTAAAAAAACTAAAAAAATGGCAAATGTTCTGAGATGTTAGGACAAAAAATATATCCTAAGTTTTCTTTAATAGTTGCATCAATCAGTTAATTTGTATTTGAAACACCTAAATGCTATAAAAAATAGCATAATCAACTTAAATACTACATAAATAAACTTTTATTTCAGCAAAAAAGTGAAATTATGTCCTTTGCATTGGCTGTGAGTATGTTTTGTAAATTCATTTCTGCAAAAAATGTCTCACTTTGGGCATTTGCAAAGGTGGCAACCCTAATCCCTTCTTATCATGCAATACATCCTCTATGTGTAGGGTAAATCAGCTTTTATTAACCATACTACCCCTCTACATAACAAGATCTACCTACCACTCTAAGGCCTCTACCTCTCAACTCACCATGATTTGACCTTTCCTTGTGTTAACTTAAAAATGTCTTTTTTCTGTTAAAAATAAATAAAATTGTCATTTACATTAATTTAATAGCATTTGACATCTGTACTGTTTGTATTCTAACTCATCATGTCTATCACCACCCTACAATTGCTAGGAACATGATCTAACGTAGCAAATCTATTTAAAAAAAAGTACATTTGATAGAATGCTTATGCAAAGCCTTCAATGTATCCTCATGCTTGACAGCATGCACATGTTCATAGACCCTTCTTCCGCCTGGTTAACACTACGTGTGCTTTCATTATCGAGTCTGTCTTTCCCCTGCTCCGAGTAAACAGCACTTTCCCATCAGTTGGCAAAAGCACTGATACTATAAGGCTGTATCCGGGTTTGAATCCAGATGAACCCAGAAGAGCTCTAGTCCCCTAGCAGGCAACGTTGTTCTACCCCTTTTAATGGTACACGTGGTAAGAAACGTAAAAAGGATTTACATGTACACACACACACACACACACACACAAAACACGTGTTGGTTGTTACAATTTTCCCTTCTCCACAATGCACGTTGTGTGCCCGTTTATGACCCTGTCTTGAGTTCTCAGCAAGGTGTCCCTCTTATTTACTGTTCAAGTAGATTGCAGAATTAAAAAAGAAGTTCTGATGTTAGGATATTGCTTTTAGTTGTCAAAGCAGACACACCATGATGTGCCAAGCGTGGCCATTGACACACTGCACTCAGCATCAGAAGTGAACACAAACACACACATTGAGAGAGGGATGTAGGGGGTGCACTGTCTCCTGACTTTGAAGTAACGTTGTGATGTTGTGGATATGAACAATTGCTAATTCATACGTCTGCTCAGATGTCCGCAGAATGTCCAGGCTTTTGCTTCATATTTTGGTCTGTTCCTCATAAAATGTGTGGTGTTTGGCAAATTACTGAGGTTTGAGGTCTTAAATAAAGACATACATTTGAGTTTCAGACAACATACCTTCCATAAAATGTATGCTACCAGAAATCGGTACCTCTCCGTTATACCCCTACCAGTTCGCGGTGCTGCAGTTTGCCGGCATGTGGTTGCTTTTGCCGGAATGTCAGTTTCTGTGTGAGAACTGCGTGTGTGAAGCTGTCTAACCGGTGTCAGTACTGATGTCAGGTGTACATTATCGTGCTGTGATAGCAGAAATACCCGAGAAGCACACTGACAGCCCTACATATTATTGTAGCAACGTTCGAAGCTTATATGAGCAACATTAAAACCTGCCCCTATTTTTGGGGTCTTTGCCCCCCCCACACACACACACACTTTTTTTACGCTTTGCTTAGATTTCTTGTGCTAAGAAGTTGACAGGTATGATATTTGTGCCTCTTTTTTGTACCCCATGAGTCACCTTCTTCATTTGAGTCTTAACGATTCCATATTCCACATTGAAAGCATGTTAACACAAATTCATAGTTAAGCATTTTTAAACAAGTATCCCTAGCAAAAAAACAATGAATTATATTATTCCTTTAAAATAACGTTTGCCAATATAAAGAAAGTTATTCAACCATTTTGTGAATATTGGCTTTAGATTATGGCAATTGTCGATGTCACACCCTGACCCCAAGTACAAAAATAGAAAAAAGACAGTGATGGGTGGATGGATGGACGATGTTTAGTATGTGTTCTACATTTTGTCGATTTATTTCATACTTATGGAGGTGGAATAGTAGTTTACATTTTGGGGACAGAAGATTGAGATCTATAACTATATTGAAGAAGAAACGAATATAAAGCAGGAAACAGTAATACTATTTAAGCTGCCTTATTTCAGTGCAGTTGTTTAGTGGCAATGAAAAAAATGACTTACAAAGCAAATATTAGATACTGAGTGTCTGTATACTTATCCTGACCTGTTTCACAAGAACGGTGAAATGTTTAAAACTACTAGTTATATTTGCTTTTAAAGTTCATAAAGATCGCTGAAGAATTTAAATTCTATAACTTGAGGCGGGAAAATTATAATTGAAAATCCCTGCTTTGCAAACTACACGTTTAAAAAGGTCAGAAAAAAAGTATGAAACAAAATTAGAAACATCTTAGCCGAATGGCTGATTTTAAATGTTGACAAAGTTTTGCTACACCTACCTTTGATTTAAGAATTCCTGCTAAAGTAAAACTTTTCTGATATAGTAAAGACTACATTTGTAAACTAGTCCGACCGCATGGCAAACGAAATTATTCAAAGAAAATGTGCCTGCTGATATCAAAGGTGGCATCCCGATGCATTGAAAACTGAGGGTACATCGAGTGAGGGTTACTTAATAGCCTCTTAGACTCTTTTTGTGGCGATCAACATTGTTTAGAAGCCAGACTCTGTTGGCAAGTAAAGGCCACATGGTCACTAATTAGTCTACTACCTTACTTAAGGAAGAATAATTCCTAATGTTACCTTAAGCAATATACTTGCTATTCGTCTTTCTTTCTTTTCCCTATCCCATTAGAAATGCATTGCATCTGTTCCAGACAGTGCTGAATTTCACAACCGTTATTTTTTTTTTATTTCACAAAACTCTAATGCCGTCTTTTTATTCATTGTGCAAAGCTGTGTATGAATGGATGTTGGTGCTGGGATGGTCAAATCTGCCTTCAAAATATCCTTCCAAGTTTGTAGCACTATCGTGCTGTGTGATAGGTTCACATCCCCCACCATATCTCGAATTTCCTAGAGTACCCAAACAACGACAGATGGATGCATGGATGTAGATTCAAGGATACACACCTTTAAAAAGCACTGGTCCTTGGAAACGTGGGCAGAAACAAAGGAATGTTGTAATGCATGTAGAAAAGAAACTTGAAGTGAGGCAGTTCTCAATGCCGAATTATAGTCTGTACTACTAAATTTTCCAACACTCAGCCGGTGCCCCCTATTATTTTGTCCTTAGACATTGCTTTCGTTTAAAGATAAAAACTCCTTTGGTTGTCTTCAGTTAGAGGAATATTCTATAACCTAAAACGAAGTTTGCTTTGTAAACCTAGTACTGGCTGTCTGCTAGAAGGGAAATTTCAGACTTGTATCCTTCACAAAAAATTGCATATTAATACAAAAGCTGCTATTGTCAACTTTCTAACTATATAGGAGTAATGTTTAAACGTTGTCCCTGGTTTTGGGCACTTGTTCCCCTATAATTGTTTGCTTTGGCCAGAATAATGATGCTAAAAGGTTGAAAGGGGTGCCCCCCCCCACACTCACACCGTCTACTAAGTGCGGGTCCCAAGTTCATTCTGTGTTCTTTTAGGCAGGCATCCTAAAGGAACCATAATGATTCTTTTTTTGTTTCGGGGGCACCGACTAAGGGTCGGAAAATTAATTAGTACAGACTATAATTCAACATTAAGAAGTGCCTCACTTTAACTTTCTTTTCTACATGCATTATAACATTCATTTTGTTTCTGCCTTCGTTTCCAAGAAACAGTTCTTTTCTTAAGGTGTTTTTCCTTGAATCTACATCCCTTACTTCGATGCAGCAACATCCTAGGGTACAGGTGTACCATGCATTATCCATGCAAGTTATTTCAACCTGAATTTATATCATGCAAGAATCTTACATTTTATCATTTACATTTTATTTATTTTTTTCATTGTTTTGCCCTTAGGCATTGCTTTCGTTTAAAGATAAATACTCCTTTGGTTGTCTTCAGTTAGGACCATGCGGAATAGTCTATAACCTAAATCGAAGTTTGCTTTGTAAACCCAATACTGGCTGTGTCTGCTAGAAGGGAAATTCAGATTAGTCACAGAGAAGTCCCCACTGCATGCCGGCCCACTCACTATATAAACTATTTAAACAAAACCTCTCTGTTTCTTCGCTTTCTCTCTAGACTCCTCGCTCGCGAGCCGCACACCCCTTTCTTAACTGTCTCGAGACTTTTTTTAATTCTTTTTTCACCACGACACAGAGACTGTACTGCAAAGTGTTAACCTAGCGACACCAGCAGTGAATGTGATTCCTAAGTAACTATATACAGCATATGCCCCTTTCGGAGCTCGAAAGCCTCGAGGAGTGTCTGCATTTGCACGTGGGAAGGAAGAGCATGGAGCAGCACAAGGACGGTGCGCCTGACGTCGCGGTCCCAATGGCTGGCGCTGCACCAGTTTGCGAGTGCAGGGGTGGGACACAGCAGGTGGCACGCTCGAGGAACCTACACCTTTTTGTTACCCTGATACAGCTGATACTCACATGCGCGTGCCTGGGAGCGTGCATCGGATTCTGTCTTCAGCAGCGGAATGTCAAGGTAGGATAAGGCTGCTGCTATTACCTGACAGCCTACTGCCAGTCAGCAAGCAGGACTGTGTGAGATTGCAGTGCACTTTTACTACCGAGGCCACATTCCAGGGTGTGGTGTGTCTGATAAAACCCTATGTGGAGAGTGCTGCTCTGCTAGGTTGCACAGTGTTTGAGGTCATCTAGCTAAGTTGTCTTCTATGAACAAGTCATATAGTCCACATAATTGTTATAGATGTTTCCCCCAGCTCTCAACCAATCAGGGACAAATTTCAACAGAATCAGGGAAAAATCCAAGGAGGACAATCAGGAACATTTAAAAATATTAGTACTATTATTTCATGAGACATTGACAGAATAAGAAAAAGTGAATTAATATACATTTTTTCAAGTAAATCTATAACTCAAATTTTGTCATTATTTATTACGTGCAATGCATCACCCTTCCCCCCCCCAAAGTCACCAGTTTTAGGATGGATTAGGAGGGACAAAACTAAAATATGAGTCAAAACCAGGGATGTCCTAAAAATCAAGGACGGTTGAGAGGTATGGGCCCAGCAGCCATTATAAAACCTGATTGTTTTGCCTAATCAATACATAGTATTAGGTTGAATAACAGTTTACTAATTACTGAGTTGGTTGTAACGGTGTACGGGGATCTTTCCACGTTGCTGGCATCACCACAGGGAGTGTCGTGAATAATTCTAATATATCATCATGTAGCAAATTTTGAATAATTGTTTATTTAGTGTATTCAAGGTGCAACAAGTTTTGAATAATTATTTATTTAATGTATTTATTAATTTGCATCTATATTTCGGGGTAGTAACAGTTACTAACCCTTGTGGCGCGAGAATACAATGGCCATGTTCTCTCTCTCTGTCTCTCTCTCTCTCACACACACACACACATACACACACACATTAAATAATAATCCGGGCCAGCTTACTTCACACTAGAACGTGCACCAGCTTTTTTATCATATATTGTTGATAAAACACAAACGCTGTTGTTCGAATTATTTATATTTCATGCATTCAAAAGCCGCAAATTAAATAACTATTTAGCAAATTAGCATGTGCATGAATACTGATGAGGAATGCATTCCAATAAATGTATTGCCATTTAGGAATAATGTATCTTTGTAGAATTCACCTGCGCACATTTGACTGTGTCTCTCTCTCTCTCTCTCTCACACACAAGTATGCCGCCTATGAACATCGTAATTAAAAAAGTAACTCAAACCTGCATTTATGTGGTGCCTGCAACTCTGCAACTCCCCCCTCCCCAAACACACACACACAGTTGTCGTTGTGTGTGTGCTTTTTTAGCAATTGAATTTCTAAATTGTAGTTGATTTTCAGGTATTTTTTGTACATTGCTCATGTGGTAAGCCTGGTAGCATGGACTCGGGTCTTTCTGCCCTTGAAGATTAAGGCTGCCCTTTAAGGCGTGATTAGAGGGATTAACATCATCCTCCAGAGACAAGGCTTGTCGGTCTCCACCTGCTTTCAGAACATTGGGTTTTGGAGGGATTATCTGCTCAGAAGGAAGTATTTTGAAGACACCACCAGGTTCTCGTAGCTCAGAATTTACCAAGAGCAGGAGTTTAACGCATAATAAAGCATTGCTTTAAAAGCCGTTAACTGGACACCTGGTAATGTGATAAGGGTCTGTGACTCTGGGCACAATTATCTATCTTCTTTGCTGGCTCGGTTGTACCCTTTTAAGTTCATCAAATGTGTTTTAATGTAAGACATTTCGCTTTCTTGTGTTGGACAAAATGTTGACCATGGAAATTAATTTGTACATCGTGATATACCTCTCCGCTGTCCAGATTGTTGTCTCATCTTTTTGGTCTGTTGCTCATAAAAGTTCTGTTTTTTTTCTGTCAGATCACTGATGATTGAAGTCACTGAATAATAGCATACATTTGAGTTTCAGACTTCATATTTATTTATTTGACATTTGGTTGGGCGGCCACGGTGGTGCAGCGGTTAGCGTTGCCGCCTCACAGCAAGAAGTTCCCCGATTCGATTCTCGGCTGGGGTGCCTTCTGTGCGGAGTCTGCATGTCCTCCCTGTGGTCGCGTGGGTTTCCTCCGGGTGCTCCGGTTTCCACCCACATCCCAAAGACATGCTGTAGGTGGCACTCCAAATTGGCCCTAGGTGTGAGTGTGTGCGTGTGTGTGCCTTCTGTAGAAGGTTGGGCGCGGACAGATGATCCGCTGTGGCGACCCCTAACCGGGAAAAGCCGAAAGAAGAAGAAGATTTATTTGACATTTGGTTACCTAAAAAGTCCGACTGGGTGGGTAACCCATTTTCAGAGGTGGCCAGGGAGAATGGGTAGATTTCAGTAGAAGGGAAAACAAGAAGGAACACAGATCGTTATTTGCAATTAGACTGATTTTGTTTTTACAGGGGTAGTTGCTTGAATGAAGTGGTTGTTTTAACTTGAATTTGAATTTACTGTGATTTTTGTATACCTAATATGTAGTGGTAGTGCGTTCCATAACTTGGTAACTAAATAGGAATAAAGAGATTGCCCTGCAACTTTATTTGACATATAGATTTAATAGTTAATTATCTTCGGATTGTAGTGCAGGGTTAGGAGTATTGAAGTACACAATTTATGGAAGGGCATTTTTATGTATTACGGAATATTTTGTGGGCGATGGTTAGTTGGAATAGATTTGGCCATTTAAGGGAAATAAGGACAGTACAGTGATGTTTATGGAATGGCAGACCTGTTGCAAATTTGGCGGTGTTATTGTAACACGATTCAAGTTTATTTGTTAATATGATTTGTAGGTTGGTTCGTAGGGGCACGTTATCGTAAGGATAAAGAAGGCAGGAGGTATGTGGAGGCTAGTGTTCTTTTAATGGTTAGGTTCATACAATTTTTGTGCTTTTATAGCATTCCCCACTTTCAAAAAATGCATGCCAAGAAAAACCCTGTTATCCTAGCAAGTTTCCGAATTTATAAGAAAGATGTTTAAAATTTGTCCCTAATTTTGGGCCTTTGCCCCCCTCCCCCTCAACATTTTAGGCTTTGCCCGGATTTCTTGCTCTAAGAAGTTGAGAGCTTTGCACTTTGAGCTCACCCGGTGTGTGCTTGGCTACGCCCATGAGCACCTAAACGGCTGGGGGGGGGGGGGGGTTCTTTAATGACATTATTACGACAGTGAACAAATACGGACGTGAACGGTGTAATTATTTTTCTACCGGTGCTTAACGTAATCAGTTTATTCTTTGCGAACCGAGTAAAGGAATTGCTGAAATGCATATGGGCAATATAGTGTTACTGATTTACCCAATGCTATGTGGAATCATACCCCCCAACCTCTTAGAGCAAGAAATCTGGACAAAGCCATAAATAAAAGTGGGGCAAAAATAGGGACAGTTTTGAAATGGCGCTCTTACAAACTTAGAAAGTTGATAGAAGAGCAGGTTTTGCATTAGCATGGATTTTCTGAAGGATATGAAGTCTTAAAGTCAAATGTCTGCCATTATTTTCCAACATCAGTCTTTAATGCTTTACCAATAATTTGCCAGAAAACCACACGTTTATGAAAACCGGACCAAAAATGTGAGTCACAAATCCGGACATTCTGCGAAAATGTGTATAGTTTAGATGTTTGTAATTTGTAATGTGTGAAGAAAACGAAGTACCCAGCGAAAACTAAGGATGCCCAGTGAAAATCTGCAGTCCTGTCGCTACTTAGAAAGCAAGCAAAGTCTAGGACCAAACCCTGGGATGCTAATCTGATTCACCCTTTGAAAGGGTAATTTTTAAATGAACTAATGAAGTGTTCCCATTAAGGGATGTGTCTTTCGTTTATGTCATTGACTTATAAATGCCCCAGTAACATCCTTAAGCAGTTTGCACGGTTCACGTAACTGATTTTTTCAGAAGGAAAAGTGTATTAGTTGGTGAAGTAACCGTTTGTATCGTGGAGGCATACGTCACATGCGTATATGGGCTTTATGAATTCCAGTTACGCCTGAACGAATGGTGTGGGAGTGAATGAGTGTGTAGTGTGACCCAACACTGACCCACTGAACTGTAGCTGCCAGATGCTTCTCATTTCTTAGAATGACTCCAATTCGCCTAATTTTTTTGCCCTACACACAGCATTTTTTTGCATTTTCTGAAAATTACAGTCAGTAACACAATGGCAGACGTCAGAGTTTCATAATTTTTATTCTGCAGAAAATACAAGTTGAAGCAAACCTGCTGCTCTGCTTACTTTCCGAGTAAATTGGAATGATATATAAGTTATCCTTCATTTGGGCGACTCCTCGTTAATTGTGGGTTCATGCATATTATAAGCAAAAAAGTCGAGAGCTATGCATTGCACCCCACTGCACCCCATCACGGGTTTAGCTAGGCAGTCTTTGTACTCGTGAATACATTTTCTAAGCATCAGTCTGAAACATTTTTATTTTCAGTCCACGTTATGTCTACATCTAAAACAATGACTTTATCGCTTTGTTTACGAACTGAACTGGTAATATAAAAAAGTATCTTTAATATTTTAAAGGGAACATTTATTCTTTAAGTGCTTGGGTCAATATTTTGAGAGACGTGTCCGTTTTTAAAATGCACGGTGTTTGGGTGGGGGTTAGTAGTAAGAGTTTGTGGGTGCGGAATGGAATTTTTGGCTATACTGCCTTCGCTTGATTTAATGCACTGTCCTTTGCACTGTTACTCATACTCGGGGGTCTGTAATATTATTTATTTATTGACATTTGTTAACCGGGTTTGTCCAACTGGGCTTGTGGCCCATTTTCAGTGGAGACCCGAGGAGAAAAGCTCCAGTAATACATTTTCAAACAAGTACATTTTTAAACAATATTGATATAATAACAGTTATAGCAAAATGATTCACATATGTTGGGATACATGCATAAAGTTAAAGTTGCATTAAAAAGAAGCTAAGTAACACTTTTACATTGATATAGTTCAATAGGTTAACAAATAACATTTTTTGCTTGTATAAAATTGTGCAAATGCATAGTAGACACATTGGAGAGAGAGGTGTAATGAGGTACTAAGTATGGTCCTTTTAAGGGTACATAAAGGGAAGGAAGACTAGGTAGGGTCATGGCAAGGGCAGGTTCTGGAATTGAGAAAATAAGCTTTCCTAAATCACTGCAGTGTGTACCATACGTGGAGACCCTTTTCCTCCCACTTGTCACAACTTTAATGTACTGATGCTGCCTGCATTTGGCATACCTAACAAATGTCAGGTAATCATGATGGGGTGACCCATGGACCCCCAGACTGAGTAACTTGTGCCTGAGTTGCTTGGGTCTGCGTTAATACGGAAAGGGCGGTGCAGTTCTAAGTTTCTTTTTACCCCTTTCACACCTGTAAATCAGCGCTTCCTACTTTATCTGTATCAGTCAAGGATATTCCCAACCTGTTTTCGTTATAAAAATAGCACATCTTTGGCAACAATCATTTAAAGGTAACTGTCGAAAGATTTTACTCTTCTAACATATTCTGGAAGAATCACACCAAGTTCTTGTAAGCAAGTAAAACAGCTTTATTTTACATGTATGGAGACCTGCTACATGATAGTAGTATGCCAGCAGTCTGGCTACTTGTACTTTGAGTTCTGCTTATATAGACCCTCCTGCACGTACATACACATAGTACAGAGGACATTCATTAGAAGTGATAGTTTGATTACTTGTTTTTACCAGCCAGTACCACAGTTATTCTTGCACCATTAACTTTCTTATCAGCAGTTTAAGATTAACTTCTGCATTCCTCAGTGATCAACATTTTCCAGAACATTTCAGTTTGCACGCAGTGAACATTTTTCTGCTTAACCCTTTATATACAGAATACAAAATATGTTGAACTTCAGTATTTTTCCACAGTAACTTAGGGGGAGATCTAACTCTAACCATACCTCTCGACATCTAAGCTCAAGAAATCTGGAGAAAGTCATAAAAAAGGCGGAGACAAAGGAACAAAAATAGGGACAGATTTTAAATATTGCGCTTATAAACTTAAACAGCTGCTACAATAACAGGTTTTGCATTAGCATGCATTTTTGAAGGATATAAAGTTTGAAACTCAAATGTATGTGTTTCTGACTTTGCTCCTCCCTAGTAGATCAGTAGCCATGGATATTCACTTCCTGACTCTCTCTGTGGCCAGTCTGGTTGAGATGGGTATTCTGAGGCATTGTAGCAATTGCCTCATGTACACTGACAACCGACCTATTCTTAATAAAACAAATTATGGGAGATCTGTAAATACACTTTACAACTGGGGGCAAAACTCTCTCAAAAAACCAAAACTAATCCTATAGAGGTTGTCAGTGACAACTTGCACCATGCCTACTGTACAAGGTGAGGCCCTACACATAAAATTACTTATGCTGAGGCACTTAAGAGGTTGTTGTTGTGTCTTTCGGCTTTTCCAGGTTAGGGGTCACCACAGCGGAACTCCGGTCCGCTAATGACTGGTAGTTGATTTTTACGTGCTGAGTTACCAGCCCTGACGCACAATCTTCAATGAAGGTACGCCCATTCACGCATGTCTCCACACAGAAGATGCTCTAGCTGAGAATCGAACCGGACAGCGTCTTACTGTGAGGCGACAATGCTACCGTAGCACCACCATCGCGGGCTGAGGCACTTAAGGGGTAACCTTCCTAAAACAATAAAACCTCCTGCACAGCACAAGCAAAAAAAGGGTCCTCAGCCATCAAGTAAACACTCCATTAAACACCACCCACACAGCTACACATAGTAACACTGTATCCAATGCCTCTACTGCTAACCCTTAAGGCAAACCAGTGCACAACCAAATTTCCTGCTCACTGGTGATTCTATAGTGAGGCACACCGATGTCCCCCTCACCAGATTGAGTAAGGAGAAAGTCATGGTTAGCTGTCTTTCTGGGGCTAGGATCCATCAGGCCACACAGGCACTTAGCTCATTGACCCACAGGTACCAATATGATTCTGTCATAATCCATGTGGGTGTTAATGACCTGAGATGTACCTCCCTGGATTATATGAAGAGAGACATTGTGATCATTCTGAATGTGTGTCTCAGGCAGGTATGTGTCTTGCATTGAGCAGCATTCTACCTTCTCCAATGATGATGCCATGCTACTAACAAAAAATGATTGATTTTAACAATTGGCTTATCTTCTGATGTCAGTCCAAGGGGGTACAATATTTGATGGCCTGGGAACCATGGTTGACAGACCACGCTGCTTTGCCAGGAATGGTCTGCACTTAACCCATCTAGGCTTTCAGATATTGGCAAAGACCTTTTCCACCCCAACAGTATCTTTTTAGGGAATGACAAACTGATAAACCTCCCAACTTAACTGAACCTATGAAGGAATATCTGAGGGTGGTACTGCTCAATTCCAGAAGTCTTAACAAGAAACTCCACACCCTGCAAGCCATCCTCTCCCTGGAGAGCGTAGACATCTGTGTAGTAACAAATACATAGTTTATAGTCATGGACAGTATCCCAGCATTTCAAGGTTATAATGTATTTCACACCTTTACACCAGCTACTGCAGAGGAGGGAACTAAAGGTGGAAGAGTCTCAGTCTATATTAAGACCAGTCTCACATCCAAACCAGTTAAAGTGTATGACCCACTGGAACTCATACATGTGCAACTCACCATAAACATGATCTCATACCATATCCTTGCAACCTGTAGATCCCCCTCCATGTCCCAGGAAACCCATACTATCTACCTCAATGTACTAGAGTCCCTCACACTTCCACCCAATACAATATTCATAGGGGACCTTAACTACCCCTCTACAGACTGGGAATCCTACACCATTTCTAATGCACAAGTCCAGCGATTCCTAAACTTCATTAATACCAGCATCCTGGAGCAGTTGGTCCATTCTCCTACCAGAGGTACAAACATCCTTGACCTCATACTCACAAATACAGGGGCTGATGTTCTTCACTCAATGTAATGTCTTCACTCATCAGATTTGACCATAAGGCAGTTTTGCTTGAAATAAAAATTAAATCTGAGGATCCAGTGAAACCAAAAACCTTTAGGAACTATTCCAAGGCTAATAACCTCTCTATCTCTACTAAGCAACACCTTGGCTAAATTCCAAGCACCCTCAAACCCATTAAAAACCATACGATATGCTGAGCTATTTACAAAATATCTGTTCAGCCATATTACTAGCGGTATAGAGCAAGATGCACCTGCTCTTATTAAGAATAACACAAACTCAAAAGACAAGACATTCTGGTAGAATCACAATATCAATTGGTTATACAATGAAAGAAAAAAATCTTGCAAGTGTAAGAAGAACAAAGACATACATACTAAAAGCCCCCCCCCCAACCAATCTAAATAGGCAGCTAAGAGGATTAATTAATACTTCAGAGGCTACATTTGAAGAAAAAATAACTTCTGAGGCAAGGGACGACCACAAAGCTTTCTACAGCCATGTCTGTAACCTCAGGGGAAATACACAACAATGGGCAGAACTTATTGTGAATGGCATCACCCACACTGAACCAGACACCATTGCCAGTGTTTTGGCTGGCAGGTTTATCTGAGATTTCTCAACCCCCCCGATAATCTAAAGGAAATGTCACATACCACAATCCCCCCAACTATTACTAGGAAACAGGTCATCAATTCATTTTCTGAGGCCAAAAACACTGCATTGATGGTCCCTGATAACATCCTAGGATGCTGACTAAATAGCATGAAACATGACCTCTCTGGTCCACTTGAATCATTTTTCAACTGGAACCTACAGTCAGGTTTTGTGCCCAAGGAATGGAAGATGGCTCCAGTCATTCCCCTTTACAAAGGAGGTCCAACCCCTGATCTGGGTAATACCAGGCCCATAAGTCTGACCAGCCTCACATGTAAGGCCATGGAGAGAATCATCATGGACGTGGTAAATGAGGACATAGGTAACCTGCAAATGCTGGACGCACCACTGTTTGGCTTTTTTTAAAAAAGGTCATGCTTATTAAATCTGCTGGACTTTTTTGAGGGGGTCATCAAAGCATTGGATGAAGGTAAGACCATGCACATAGCTTACCTCTAACTACCCAAGGCTTTTGAAACATTACCCCATTCAGGCATCATAGACAAGCTCACTAATATAAACCCTTTTATCACCTGCTGGATACCCAACAAACTCACTGATAGGACCGAGGAGGTCAAAATAGGTGAGGTCACATCCACCCAGAGATAAGTCACTAGCAGAGTCCCTCAGGGCTCAGTACTGGGCCTGCTCCTTTTTGGAATCTATTTCACTAAAGTGGAAGAACTGCTGAAGGTTTATGGCTGACTAAGTTTGCAAATGATTGCCAGCTGGGAGTTGTCATCAACTGACTTGCAGATACTAGCATTCTTCAAGAAGGCCTATCTCTGACTAACAAATGGTGACAAAGTCGGGGTCTTAAACTCAGTATTAAGAAATGCATAATTGTACCCTTTGGGAAATCAACCATCCCAGTTAATTACCATGTTGATAACACAGCCCTAAGAGTCGACCCAGTAATCAGGGATCTGGGTATGCATGTAAACAGTAGCCTTTCCTTTGACCACCATATGGCCACAGTGATGAGGAAATTCTTTTATGTTGCGCAACCTATAAGTAAGGGCAATCTAGGTCCAAAGAAGTCATTATCCTACTGTACTCTGCCCTTATCAGAATAATCATAGAGCACAATGCTCCCTTCGGTATGTACCTGACCAGGCATATGCAGCAACTAGAGAGATCTCAAAGGTTTCTTACAAAAGGATACAAGGAGTAACAAACCTACCTTATGCTGACCACTTTAAAGCCCTTTCCCTGTACTCAATCTCTTATAATTTGCTGAGGGGTGATCTTTGCCTGGCTTACAAAGCATCAGCAAACCCCACACTTATGAATCTCCTACATATTCATAAGTCAAAGAGTACCAGAAATACAAGGTTTAGGGACCTGAATTTTATCTATAACTTAGAACATGCTGAAGAGACAGGTGTGTCTGAGACTGTCCCTCCTGTGGAGCAGTCTTCCCATCCATGTTAAGCTGAGTTCGTCTATTACCCAGTTTAAGGTCAGGGTGGACCAGTGGAAGGGGAAGAGGACATTTACACTGGGCCTGGCACCCATGTTCCTTATGGACAGAGGTAGCTTTTAAATGCCTGGCCCTCAATGTCCTATTTGGATACAAGATGTCATTATTCTTTTGGGAAAACTTGGCAAGGATTTGAAAGACACATTGGATCGTTAGCGTAGTATCAGTTTAGGAATCTATGAATAAGTCCTCCATGATTTGCCAGAAAACCACACATTTAAAGAGAAGCAGAGCACATAGCAAACAATCTTTGAATTTATTTGCTGTGAGAAACGTATTGTTTGATTTTTTCAAAGATGTTCCACTACGTGAACGATTTGCAACGTTCGTACGATATTAATAAAGGCAGACTGCATCTTAGAGGCTTGGGTTTAATTCTGTCAGTCTCTATCAACGGTGTCACTCATCACAAACTAGCCACGTTGGTGTCGCACTCTAAATGAGGCATGCGTATGCATAGCCAGTAATTACCTGTTTACTTTTTATTCAGGGTCGCACCAGGAGAGGCAGAACGAGACTTCAGCTGGGGTGAGACTAGTTCATTGCAAGCAGACATTATTTATAAACTGGTTACTTTCATGCTTAACACCGTGCTGTTACTATAACGGTAGACACAGTTTTTTGATCTGATCAACATGCAATGACTGACAACATTCCAAAATCAACAAAACAAAATGAACGGGCAGCTGTTGTGTGAATAAAGACATTTCATTACAGCAAAGTGTACGAATATTCTAGCATAGACCCTGTGGTCCAGTGAGGAAAAGATGGTGCAGGAGAGATTAGCTACATCTGCCAGACCTGATACCCAGAGTCTTCTTCTTACACCACGAGGGTGGGCCATTTTTAACACTCCAGTTAGGGTATCACTGGGCACGGCCTTTATTTCTAGCAAGGCTATAAAATGTCATCTGAGGCAAACGCTAAATGCTAGAACTTGTTTCCAGCAGGTGGGAAGGCAATCACCATGTACTGTTATTGCACTGTGTGGGGCTGAGGTTCAGCTATAGTACAGTAACAAACAGGGCCGTGTCAGTGCTGGGTAAACAACGTCAGTGGAATCCACCTTTAGATAACCTGGTTTATCCACTACCTGGTCGCCCGGAGCCTGTCCCCAAGGCACTGAAACCCGTTCCTGGTGTGGGTGGTGGTGCTGGTGCATCACAGAACACCCGCGCGCTCACGCGCTACCCGCTGACCCCTAAGGCCAACACACCACTTCACTTGCTGTCCATCTCCCGGATGTTGGAAGCTGTCTCGAATAGAGTTTGTTGCACCACTCCTTTGTACCTCCTTTGTGTGTTCTTGATAAAGCACCTTGGGCTGCTTGTTGCAGTTTATTGTTAAAACCACTTTCTGTTTACTTTGTCAAGTACTTTGACATTTGTAGGCGTTGTGGATATTTCATTCTAAGGGTTATTTTTTTCATCTTTCTGTTGCCTGGATAGCAGGTAAGAGACGCCACTAGAGTATATTTTGTGCTGATGGGGTCATTTCAGTAGCCATACATAGCACTTTTTTATTTTTCCGCCACTGCTTTATGTTGTCCAGTTACAGGGACAGCCCCATTTATATCCGTTATGTAGGCAGGGGGTTTCCTTGGCAGGGTATGGTATTTATTATCTTGTCACTATGGGAAAGGTAAGTGTTTCTGAGTTAAAATCCAACAACACATCACCGAGGAGGTACAATGAATTGATTAGATATACCACCCCTGTGTCACAACTGTCCTTGATGTTTAAAACGGACATTTTTTGAGTTTCACGTTATGAGTCTTTATCCCGATACATTTGTCTGTGTGCTAATCCTAAATTATGTTTTCTTTTGATGACTACTCATAGTTTTTTAGCGTGTTTAGTCTTTAAAAGGAAAGTATGCGGTGTCATCCAAAACCTTCCGTGTGTGGGGGTGGGGAATAAAAAACTGAATGTCCACCTTTGGGTGTAATTTATATAGACATATAGTACTTGTGCGTGTGCGTTGTGGAGAGATGAAGTGTTTCATGCCTCTTGAAATAGAATACAATGCATGTGACATTCAGTTATATTTCTTATTTTCTTGTTATTTCATACTCCCTTCACTGATCTATCTATCCATTCATGCCTTAGCAGCTGTGTTTTGTGGTCATCTTCTTTTGGGCACTGAACTGCTGTCCAACATCACACAGGATTGTTCCTCAGTTTCCGTAGGACCTTTTCCTTGGATTTTCCCGAGTCTCCAGTTCTGTAGAATGCTGTTAACCAAGCATGCTCTGTCCACTGTTAGTAATTATAGTGCAGTACAGAAATGAAGTTCTACCAGTTTTTTACCTGTTGATAACATCATTCGACTATAGTATGAGCATCTAGCTGCAAACAATACTAAGTTACTTTACTAAGTGTTATGTTGCATTTTCTATCTAGTATAAGGAACATCTCACATTTATTTGCACTAAGTATGTACATTATGCTGTTTATGTTTGGTGTAGCAGAGCAACACTTTTATTGTTTATTGAAGTCCTGCAGGAAAAAAAGGTCATTTCTGAGGAAGTACATTTGTTTGCTCACATAATAAATTCAATGAGTGTGTATTATGATATGACAGGGATCTGTCCCACTATCTCTGTGGATCAGTAAGAACATAATAGCACAATATCACTGGATTACTTCCAGGAGCACCGCACATTTAAAATAGAGCTGGTACCTCTAGATATTGCTCGTCGGGTATTAAGACAGTTCCTTTATAATTAAGTCACTCACCTGTGGATGAAAATCACACTATAAGAGGCATAGGAAAATGCATTGTACCTAGTACTTTTTTCCTTTTTTGCATACCTTTGCTGCATTATTCACTGCCCCACTGCTTAATGCAATGGGCAAAATGATGTTGTTTAACTTCATATTCCTTAGCTTGGTGCAGCAAGAGCTTCTGCTGTAATGAAATGCTGAAGCCTGCAGAGTGGGGGTGTGGGTGGTAGCAATTTGTTATCAGATAGATTCATGGAATCATAGGAGTTGCAAGGCAACTGAGCCACAAGAAAATTTCTGTCTTACTAATATCATCCGTCTGGCCATACTTCTCTTTTCTGGAGGGACCGGGCCAGTCATATCAGGAGTGAATGCACCCATCCAGTTGTCCAGCTGTTTACATGAAGACTGTGTGCTACACTGCTTAACTTGGAGAAGAAGCTTGCTCCAGTGAAGGGGTAGGTGCTGCAGGACAAATCTATCCCGCCACCTTGTCTTAGTTATTTATTGGAGTAGATTTAGGTCTCTGCCCTTAGTGGTAGCTGGACTGTTTGATTTATTAAGGTACACAAGTCCTTGGACCACTGCATTCCTTAAAACCCTAAGAACAGTAATAAAGTTTCCAGTCTTTCTTTGTAGTTCAGATCTTTTAAGACCCTGATCTTTTTAATTACAGACCTTTGGTGTGTTGCAGAGATCACAGCAAATGGTGACAATATCAAAAGTGTGAACAAGGAGCAGAATTTCAACTTACATACTCCACTTCATGTATTAGTCATATGAGAGTTTAACTTATTACCAATGATACCGATAATACTGACAGATACCGATAATACTGACAGATACCAATAATACTGACAGAATGGTAAATGTCCATTCGCAGGTAAATAGGAACTGATGGCAGGGCACATTATAACACAATATATTTCACAACTTTTTGCAAGCTTCTACATATCACAAAGGTAGAACACCAGGCACTTTCAAAGTCTGTCTCATTGACTAGATGGGTTTAATAAATTCTCCTCTGGGCTAGCCCATGCAGTCCTCTTTGAAAAGGCAGTGAGCACAACTGAAGCACACATTTAGGTTAGAAATAAATGTCTGGTAACTAATCCACAGTATTATTCTGGAGCTTTATTATTAGAGATGTGGGTTATAACAATTTAAGGCTGAATCTTCTTGTCTGGGGATTCCCCATAAAATGTAGGTAAGCTTTTGTAATGTAGGAAAACCTTCACTTGAAATGGCATATTGTCTAGACAGGCCATGGTAAGGACATGTCAAGGCATGTTTCTTCAAAACATGTTTTGTTTTTCAAAAATGCCTTGTTTTATTAGAAGAGAACTCAGCAGTTTTCACAAAGGCTAAATAAATCTGGGTCAAAATTGTTCGGTTAGTTGGAAGACATTTATTTGCACTCAGTGCTAACCACAAAATATGCATACTGTATAGCAGAAAAAAAATTACTGATTAAAGCAACAACACACACCAAAATACACATTTATTTCTAGGAACAGTCTGCATGCATTTCCATGTGAAGACTTTGCCTATAAATTCCCGTAATTTTATATATAACTTTAGTGTTGTCTTTGCAAAGCATTAACAGCATTTTACATTTTTGTGCATTCAGTGTTGAATGCAGGCACTCAGAGAACATAACATTTGGCCTGTTGGACTCAACATATTAAGATCTGTCTGACCCAGTTTCAGTTCACCATAGAACAGCTGCAGACGTAGTATCTGAGAAACATGGGATCCTTTCCAGTGGCACTCAAAACTGGTTTGATGTTTTTTCAGAAACTATCCAAGAGTGTTGCAACATTGTTCATGATACATTCTAGGATAAATATTCTAGGGTAATGTTGAAAATGAAATAGTAAATTGTGACAACTAAGGGATATGGGTAGGGTAGACAACATCAGTTCACACCATCCCACTGACCTACTCCTTCCCCAGACACTGCCTGCTGCATTCTGTGCTTTTGGTATAAAATCTGGGCATTGTTTTTAAACAGTAGTTTGGTGCTTAAAGATGATGGTTGTTGCTGTGAGGTTCTCATTTTAGGATCTTAACTATAACTTTCAACTCTCACTGATTTAGTTCATATTTTTGCCCTGTCCGTCATAACATTTTTGATTTTCTACTAAAATAATGGGCATTACAGTTAGTCAGTGATATCAGAATCAGAGTTTCATATTGTTCTAAAATGCCATGTTGATGCAAAACATGTTGTAATAAATTTTAAAGTGAATTAGAGTAATATTTAAAAATTGTCCCTGATTTTGGGCCTTTGTCCCCTAATTATTTTTGGCTTTATCCAGAGTTCTTAAGAAAAGAAGTTGAGAGGTAAAATCAAAACACTGCTTTAAATAGTAACTTATCCATACACAAAACCTGCCCTTCTGCTTTCTTGCTGTATGGTTGTATGGCCTTATGTGTAACTTACTACAGTACCCTATTCAGAAGGCTGTGGGATTTATCACCATCCAAGACACACAGGGTGCTCAACAAGTCTTGTGTTGTACAATATTTTCTCTGTGCCAGTGCTAACATATAATATATCTCTGCACTCCTCAAGTAGTTTGAGTATTATATGCTCACCTGTATTCACACCTGTGTAGCATGCATATCACAGACACCTTATTCTGGTTTATAATGTTACAGATGTACATTGGGTTTTATTTTATAGCTCCTGATTTGTTAGTATGCAGATAAGGCTCACTAAACATGGATTGGAGACATGTCACATATGAAAAGTACTTTGAAAATTCAGACTTAATCCATGCTCCAGCTTTGTAGATTCCTTGTCATATTAGTAGCTCCATACAGCACTAACTTTGTCTGTTTGGTCCCTGTGTCCCAGTACTGATTACTGCACATAAATGTAAATTACATTTCTGCTTTTTTCACAGTTTGGACTCTTAATACTTTGTTAGAATTTAAAGTGGTCTTAAGTAAGCACTGATCTACAGAAATATATTTTTGCCTAATTATCTATCATTGTACATAACAGCAGTATAATATATTTGCATGAAATGTACTTTGTTGAACCAAGCTAATCTTATTTCCTGTCCCTTCTTTATATATTTTTACTTTCTAAGTGCATGCTGATGCAAAGCTTTACAGTATGTACAAAAGGCAGTGAAATCTCCCCCCTTGCCACTTGTGGTTTTGTGGTTTTATGTGCTAGTGTGTGTGTGTATGTGTGTGTGTGGTCTGTGTGACTGTGGAAGCCAGTATATTCTGAATGCCTTAGAGACAGAGAGACAACTAATAATATTTGCATAACAAGTGCAAATTCAGAACTGATCATTCATTGTGAGTGAGTTTTCTATGTTTACTCAAAATCCGAGGGAGGTCCTACAATTATAAAAAAATATATATAAAAGAAAATTAATGATTGTTTTTGTCATTATCACTCTGTTTTACTGATGTAAACACATTACAACATTCTCAGAGTTTGATGACAACTGTTTGTTTTTGTCAATGGAAAAGGTTTCCCATAGCTCTACCTTTTCTATGTATTGCCACGTTTCTGTGTTTTTGACAACTATTTTTTGTCAGGATTACTTAAAATGCAGTGAATCAGTACAATTAGCTACAAATGTCAACAAAAGCATTGCTTTTTTTTAGTTTCACATGATGCAAATATTCAAATCAACACTATTCTTGAAGAGTGGGAATATGGTGATACATTTGTTGTTTTTTTAAGCAGCTGTTTAGCTGATCTACAAAGATTTATTATAAATGCTAAACAAAACACACAAGGAATATAAAGAAAAGCATTTCCTAACCATCTAAAGCAGAAATATATTCTAGGAACATGTAGAGTTCAGAGCTGTTTTACAGAAACAGTTTTTAAGATCCTAAATTGTGGCATACGTATGTTTTGAGCTTCCTCTCATCTGAGCCATCATTTTAATTGTTAATGTAGGCCTTTTTACTTGTGTATCCATTAGAAATTTTTGCTAGATCGTAGCACATTTTTTTGGCTTTGAATGTTGATACACAAGACAGTGTATTAGTGCAGCTCTCTAGTGCTATCGAGAGAAGGGAGGGAGTGGGAATGAACTGTGGGATGCTGGGAGTGAGATACTGTTACAATGTCAAGTGAGACATAAAAGGAGTGATATTACAAAAAAAAAAGTTGTGTCTGTGTGAGTGTGTGTGAGTGTGTGTGTGTTTGTGTGTGTCTGTATGTGTGTGTTGGTGTGTGTGTGTCTGTATGTATGTGTGTGTGTTAGTGTGTGTCTGTATGTGTGTGTGTGTGTGTGTTTGTGTGAGTGTGTGTGTTTGTGTGAGTGTGTATGTGTTTGTGTGTGTGTGTGTGTCTGTCTGTGTGTGTGTTTGTGTGTGAAGGGGTACACTGGAGTGGAGGATGTTGGTATATAATTCAGAAATGCTGTATACACCCCTGTCTTGACTGGCAACATCAACACTTGAAGCCTACCTAAGTACTTTTTTTCATAATGATATAAATGTCTTAGGTGTAACTACTCCCATATTCATTGTCTTGCAGTAAGAAAAAGTGCCTCCATGAAGTAGCAGATGTTGTGAATTTAATAAAGAATTGGGGGGTAGAAACACATAGTATGCTGCATAACCCACAAACTGTTCAATGTAGGGGGAGTGATTCAGTAACCTTTGTAATGCCACAGAAAATGATGTCTCTGGCAAGTAGCTCTATAATGGTCTACTGGATAATGCCACATGGAAACATGGCAGTCTGGTGGAGCAGATATTATAAATTAACCATATGCTGCATCCTAGAGTCATACTCTGGAATTGGAATAGTATAGCAGAGTGAGTCAAAGACACGTTGTGGCACATTATGTTTGCAGTGGAGCAGTAAGACGGAATGTGCTGTTTCATGGTCTATGACAGCAGCGGGGCAGTTAGTGCCACAGCAGGAAGTACTGTGAGGCTGTGTCTCTGTGTGTCTGCACAAGATTGTGTGTGTGTGTGTGTGTGTGCACAAGTGTGTGCGTGTGTGTGAGTGTGTGTGTATGTGTGTATACGTGTGTGTGTGTTTGTGTGTGTGTGTGTGTGTGTGTGCACAAGTGTGTGTGTGTGTGTGTGTGAGTGTGTGTGTATGTGTGTATAAGTGTGTGTGTGTTTGTGTGTGTATTTGTGTCTAGGTGTGTGTGTGTGTGTGTGTGTGTGTGTGTGTGTGTATGTGTATGTGTGTACAAGTGTATGTGTGTGTGGGTGTTTGTGTCCAGGTGTTTGTGTGAGTGTGTGTGTGTGTGTGTGTGTGTGTGTGTGTATGTGTACGTGTGTGTGTGTGTATGTGCGTACAAGTTTGTGTGTGCATGTGTGTACAAGTGTGTACGTGTGTGTGTGTGTGTGTGTGTGTGTGTGTGTGCACGCATGTGTGAATATGCATGTGCATACTCATGTATGTGTGCATATATGTGTGTGTGTGTGTGTGTGTGTGTGTATCCATATGCATACTCCTGTATGTATGCATGTGTGTGTATGTCTGTGCATGTGCCTGCATGTATATGAACATGAGTGCATGTGTGTATGTGCGTGCATGTTTGCATGCATGTATGTACACATGTAATCACATGTGTGCATGTATGCATGTATGAATGTGCATGTGTTCACATGTGTATGCATGTGCACGTGTTCATGTGTGTGCATGCACATGTATGTTTTTGTGTGTGTAAATGTGTGTTTGTGTACAAGTGTGTGTGTATGTGTTTGTGTGTGTACAAGTGCGTGTGTGTGTGTGTATGTGTGTACAATTGTGTGTGCGTGTGTACAACTGTGTGTGTGTGTGTGTGTGTGTGTGTGTATGTATGTGTGTGTGTATGTACTAGTGTTTATTGTGTGTATGTGTGTGTGTGTGTGTGTGTGTGCATGCGTGTGCATGTGTGAATGTGCATGTGCATACTCGTGTGTGTGTGTGTGTGTGTGTGTGTGTGTGTGTGTGTGTGTGTATCCATGTGGATACTCATGTATGTGTGCACATGTGTATGTGTGTGCATGTGCCTGCATGTTTATGAGCATGAGTGCACGTGTGTATGTGCGTGTATGTTTGCATGCATGTATGTACACATGTAATCACGTGTGTGCATTTGCGCATGTGTTCATGTGTGTGCATGCACATGTATGTTCTTGTGCAAGTGTGTGCATGTATTTGTGCATGGAAGTGTGTTCATTTTTTATTTATTTATTTTTTATTTCATTTTACATTTGTTGACTGGGAGAATCCGACTGGATGCATGTCCATTTTCAGTGGAGGCACAGGGAGAAAAGCTCCACAGTTTGTTGATATACAAAGTCATTTCACATATACAGAGAACAAGTACAAAAATAACATTTTAGCTTACAGAGGAAAAAATATTTTTAGTTTGTAAATTGTAGTAGAAGGACACTTTAGTTGTATGCTCAGTAATATTTACTTGACCAGTAATACCATAAATGGGAATATGCATAATTTACTAAGGAATATGCACGAATTACCAAAACTGTATTTTGAGTACGGTGGCGTTAGAAAGAAATGAGGACCACAAAGAGTAGAAGAGAGTTTAGAGCATAGTAGGACTGCTAGTAGATGAAGTAAGTTACTATGAGGCTGTGTACACATGTACATGTGTGTGTGTGTGTGTGTGTGTGTGTGTGTGTGTGTGTGTGATAGTTGCCAGTATAGCACAGCTATGTGGTTTGGTAAGGAAAACACCACAGCTGAACTAGCTACATCACCTGTTCATTTCAGAGACATGCAAACAAGTTGCTAATGAGTTTCGTACAATGTGACTCTTCCATGTCTCTGAATCACTAGTTAGCTTGGTAGCACCGCTGAGTCCAAAACTGAAGCATTATTAACTCTGTGGAGGTAACTTTTCTAAACACTCCCACCATAATGTGAAAGTTCACTAACAGCTTCACAAACATATTCAGTTAAGAAGCAATCAGACTGGCACTTACATCTTGTTTTATATTTATGCATTACACTTAAATCCCAATTTATGTGTACACATTACACTTCTTGTTGGAATAAACTGAAGTAAAAGTACTCTGACAAGAAAAGCAGGACATTTGAATTATGCTATTCTTTCATAAGTTATCTGACAATTTAATGCATGAAGGCTATGAGCTGCTAATAAGCTTTATCCTGTAGTCTGAGGTTTGATTCCATTACATTCTATTTCTTTACTTTATGACTTTCATCAAGTCACTTATCCAGACAGCTTTTCCTCATAGTGGATTTACCTGGCGAACAAATACACAAAGTAAAATAAAAATGTGAAGCTGCGCTCTTTGACAGTCATTTTACAATTGTTATCCCACTTGTTAAGGTTTGAGAAAACATAGGAAAGTTAATGAAATCCTAGACAACAGTCATTTATAATATGCAAAGATGAAAACTAGAAAAAAAATGCTGTTCAGCTGCATTCCAAATGCTTACAGAATGTATATAACTTAGTCCTAACTTGTTATTTGGTTCTAAGTTGCTGTTGTCCGCCAGAGTTTATAACCACTAAAAGAAAGGCAAACTGGCATAACACTAAGAAGATAGCTTGGATTACTTAACATTTAGTAGTGTTGCCCTGATTTATTTTAAATGCAAAGTAATATTAGCAACAACACATAATAATAATAATAATAATAATAATAATAATAATAATAATAATAATAATAACCCTTTTAAATGTATTTGTGCATTATCAAAGCAAATTTCACTGTAAATGAAAAAGTGAAGTGTTCTGAAGGTTGCAGGGTCAGTGTAAGAATTTTGGGGGCCCCCAGCAAGTGTCAAGTTGGGGGTCCCAGACACTTCCTGTCTAAGTATCACCCTATTACTGCTACCCCCTCCTCAGCAACGTGTTAGTTCATGCTGCAGAGTTTTAGGAGTAATACTCACAGACTGAACTGCAGCTACAATGCTCTTATATAATGACAGGATTGTGTACTACACTGTGTTGGTCCATCTTATAAATGGACAGTCACAGAGACTGGCATTCAGCTGCAACACTAGTACATTACAGCAACTGTATGTACAGGCCTGGAGTACTGTTTTACTCCCACTCACCCACATGCGACACACACACACACACACACACACACACACACACACACACACACACACACACACACACACATGCACATACACGCACACACATGCATGCACACACACGCACACACACACATGCACACACATGCACATACACGCACACACATGCATGCACACACACACATGCACACACACACACTGACGCACACACACACACACACACACACACACACACACACACACACACACACACACACACACACACCTTCCTTCTTTTTCTCATGTTTTGCCATATTCTTGAGTATTTTCAAGAAGCCGTGGCCTTCATATGCTCTGATGTGTATCTTTTTGCACAACCTTTTCATTCTGTGATGGCTTGAACAGAAATTATGATTAAGGAAAGAAATGCAGTGCTGCTGTTCAACATTAGTTTTCCTTGCATCATTTCAATTCGATATACCTTACCTGGCCAAGACAGAACAGCAATAGCCATTGAGAAATAACTCAGTTGTGCCAGGGCCTCTGAAAACATAGGGTTACAGATGCTCTGAGGTGCATTTTAGAGCATTTTCCCAAATTTGTAATACAATGGTAACCTGAACAAAGATCATGAATTAGAGAAGAATTTCAGTCTTATTTTTTTCTTTCAAGGAAGACATAAGTTGTGCCCCATGCTTAATGTTCAAACTAGGGTTACCACCTGTCCCTCTTTATGCAGAACAGTCCCTATTTGGGCACCTGTGTCCTGCAAGGAGACATGAAAAATAGTGAATAGTGAATGTTCTGAGTTTTCTTTAATAGTTGTATAAAGCAATTGCTTTATATCTGAAACACCTACATATGATCATAAATAATTCAGATGAATAAAATTGTACAAAAAGGAGCTTTTATTTTGGCAAAAAATGTAGTCTAGTCCTTTGCATTGGTTGTAGGTATGGCTTAGCCTGCAACATCTTATGTTTCTATACAAAATGTCGCAGTTGAAAAGGTGGTCATCCTAGTCTGAAATTGACAAAATATCCGCTCACAATAAACAAACAGGAAAATTGTTTGAGAGAATACAGAAATTCTGTCTGGGAATACTGCCTGCCTGCCTCCTGACCGCTTCCCCCACAAAAAATACAGTCCGGCTTTGCCTGCCTCCTGTGCCAGCTTGGGAAGAAAGCAGAAGTTCCAATGGTCACAGTGATATATTTCAACTGGCTGCTGCCATACATGCACACAGCGTGCCTCCTCACCCTATCCCTAAGGCAGCCACCTGTATGAGTGGCTGATGTGTGGGTGTGAGGAAAGTAAAAACATGACTACAGTAATATATTGTTTGTTGCTCCTGGACAGTACACTGTCCTTAGCCAAGTCATAATAACTTTCTTTCTAAACCGCTGAGGTCTGTGAGCAGAGACAGATCATGATCAAATGAAGCCCTAGTCAGTGTAATGGACCAGGGCCCCTCCTTTCCCCTCGTAACCATTCCAGTGTCCCTTTACTTGTCCGTCTCCCCCAATTACTATAAACACTGTTCAGACCTGTCAGTGTATGTTCTATTTTCTTCTTTACTTTTAAAATGCTTACAGTGATTTGATTTAAAGCCTGCATTTCAGATTTTACAGCATAGACACTGATGGATTTTTGTTAAAGAAAACAAAACAAAATAGTCACACATTGAAAACAGACTTAGAATAAATAGCATTACACTTCTCTTCCCTTGAACTCACCTCACATTCATTGAAAATGCATCTGGTCAGTGGTGGAGCATGTGTACGTTTATATCCACAAACACCAAACAAACCCAGCAATTATAGCTACATTGTTGACTACATCCTTCGTAGAT
Source organism: Protopterus annectens (assembly GCF_019279795.1). Classification (NCBI taxonomy): domain Eukaryota; kingdom Metazoa; phylum Chordata; order Ceratodontiformes; family Protopteridae; genus Protopterus; species Protopterus annectens. The sequence continues at coordinate 1,431,588,969 of NC_056733.1, read as the reverse complement.
ATCTGTGTAAAAAAAATAACAGGAACGATAATTACCAAAGTCACATATTTCAAATTTGTTTCACAGAAACACACAGTAGCCAATACTCCCTCACACACACACACACACACACACACACACACACACACACACACACACACACACACACACACACACCCACACACACACACACACACACACACACACACACACACACACACACACACACACACACACACACACACAAACAACCACACACACACACACACACACACACACACACACACACACACACACACACACACACACACACACACACACACACACACAAACAACCACACACACACACACACACACACACACACACGCACACACGCATATACGCACACACACACACACACACACACACACACACACACACACACACACACACACACACACACACACACACACACACACACACACACACAAACACACACACGCACACACATGCACATTAGTCCTGAAAAACAAGATTATCAACTGTTTAGAAATGACCAGATGATAAGAGAATAAGGTACTTTCATCCACGGAGAGCCCACTCACAATTATAACCCCTTTTTTTACTGTGTGCATCCATTATTGCTATGAGAATTTGGTGGCTTTGGATAAGCTACATGAAAGTGCATAAATATTACTAGCATAATGTCATAAAATCCAGGCAAATATAACACATTTTAAATAGAAGAGTATTTATAAGAGCATAATAAATATTAATTAATTAATTACTGAATCATTACTTAGTCTGAAGACTAATGCAAAACAATTACAGACCATATAAATGGTGTAGCAGTAACAACCCACAAGTCATACACAAATCAGAAATATTACTGCGTATATCATACTATTTTATTTTTGGGGGGAGATTACATGCTTGCAGGACACCTACATCTCATTTTTTACCTGCCATGTCATCTCCATCAGTCTATGAGACAGTTCTAAATCATTTAGAAAGTTAACAGAACAGGTTTTGCATCAACATGTATTTGCTGTGTTAGGTAAAGTCAGATTTCGTACTTGGATTATTGTTCTTGCCAACTGTACCTAGGGTGCAGGGTTTGACTCTGACAAGCTCCATAATAAAGTTGGGTATTTTACACACACCAATGCTAGTTTTACACTTTTTTTCAGCAAATAGCAATACATTGTGCAACCCTGGTACTGCCACACCAGATTGGTGATTGTTGTTTAGCAGTCCTCAAATAGCAGCAGGGGTAAGTCAATTTTATTGTACCTCATTGAGGAATAATGCAAACTTGTTATTGTCTCTGATTTCATGAAACAACCCTGATTTTGTCTAATAATGGTTGCTCTGTCCCTCATAAAAAGTTTGATTGGCTGGTAAATTGTTCAGGATTACAAACAATAAATGTAGACATGAGAGTTTCGTACTTCTTATTGTCCAAGAATGCATATTGATGCAAAATATGTTATTCTGTTAATGTTTTAAGTGAATTGGAGTAATATTTAAAAAGTGTTCCACGCTTTGGGCCTTTATTCTGCTGTTATTTTTGACTCTGCCCAGAATTGTTGAGGAAAGAAGTGTAGAGTTATAGTATCTGGTGTCTTCCAGTATTTATAACAATCCCTGAACGAGATAGCCATCCCTGAAGATCGGGTGCATCAGCTCTTCTTAAACTCTAAGGTAAGTACTGAGATCAGTCACTCCGGGCTACTGACTGCTACCACTTACCTTGCTTATGTTCCTTAACTGATTATCTGCTTTATCCTAAGAGGGCATATAAGAACCCTGTTTTGGATAAAACACATGATTGGACAATTGAGAATCCTTTTTTCTTATTTCCTTCCAATAAGCAGCAACTTTTGGTGGGTCCCCAGACAATCAAGGATGACTGAAGGGTCCAATTGCAGCAATGGGTACTGCAGGTGCCTTAAGCTGGATATGGTATTAGTTCTAGAGGAAGGAATGGCCACCAGTAGGATTTAACTAAGTCAAGGGCAACATGTCAGTGGTAAAACATTTAATGAAATTGTAAAGCCTGTTACTTAACAAAATACTATTACTATAACCAGAGATATTTTTTGAATTTTAAAGGTGATGTAAATAAGAGCTATTATTGCCAACCTGGTTTATTATGCACAGAAGATTGTTGGACTAGCTTTTGTTGTTTGACAAATGTAACAAAATATCAGAATAAATGTAGTCTAGTCCTTTGCTGTGGTGGGGACCCCACAGTGACCACTGGGTTCGCTAGTTACTAAAGCTGGCTATGGAAGGTTGGTCTCTGCTTATTGCTGTTTCCCAAAGTTTTGAACTTATGTTTAATTTGACAAGTGTTACCCCCAGAGTTCGATTGGTTTGTGAGTTTCATGCTATGAGCTGAAACAACTTAATTCTATAATTCTGCAGGCTTTATCTTCCACCAGTGAGTGTGGTCCCTTCCTCTCCGGCCTCACTGCAAAAACCCATTTCATGCAATGAGTAAAAGGATGCTTTACCATATAAAACAAGGTACTCATTTTACTAATACATTTCAATGCCATTATTAGTGCCTGTGTAACTATGTAGCCCCTTTATAGGAAGACACTGTTGCTTTAAAGAATTCTATAATCTGAAATCTACTCTGTGTGAAACTACATTACACATCTTAGGTTATCAGACAGGGCAATGAAGGCTCTGAGATAAGTATTATTTGTCAAGTATTTGCTAAAATATTTGGTTCAATTGTAGAAGTATCCCCTCCCTATATATATATATATATATATATATATATATATATATATATATTTATATATACACGCACACACACACACACACACACACACACACACACACACACTGCGAATTAAGTGTTTCATATAATTTTTAATTTTTTTGCCTGTCTAATAGAATTAAGATAATGCTCTAAATAAAAATTATTCAATGATATATCTGTACATATGCATATATATGGATCTATGCGTACAACAGGGAAAAAGTAAATTTTGTTTTGGGTGGAACACCTCAAATTGCTGTGTGTATGCCAACGTATCATTTTATTTTATTCGTCTGTTAAATGGATAAGCTCACAAAGCTGAAATGCTTCTTTTTTTGGTGAGCTGGGAAGTCTGTCTGCTTAAGTTACTTTACAGCAGGCAAATGGGGATTATAGAGAATCAAAGGCTAGAGATGTTTAATCTCCTCACCCTCCTCTGTCAGGCGCGTCAATATTACATAATCAAACTTTTAAAAATTTGAACGTCATATGGTTGAGACCATATGATTGAACTTTTAAAGGTTCGAAAATGTAATAAAAAAACAAAGAAAAAACATACTGGAATGGTTTAAGCAGGGGGCAATCCCATCGGCACCCCCACCCCCTGCTCTTTAAATCTACCAACTCTGAGATCGCACTACAGTGCAGAAAAGGGAAATCTTCCCATTCTGCACTGTACGGAGAGCTCCGTTGAAATGTTCGAACTTTTAAAATGGTGTCGATCATATGACATTCAAACAGTTCGACAATGTGATATAGACCCTGTCAGGCTACTAGTGTGACAGAAAACTCCTTTTCAGCTTATAAATCATGGTAGCACACTGTACAGAAGGTGGCACACTCTGCAAATGCATAGCGTGGGTGATTACCTGCTGTGTGGCTACACTGTCCTGCAGTGACTCTGTGGGTGATTATTCACACATGGTTTGCTTTCTCACGTGTTGCAGTTTACATCAAAGTGTGTACATTCTGTATTACGACACCGCAGCTAAAGAAGCTAAGAGAAAAGCATATCGTTTATGAATGTGGGACATAATATATTTCAATGAGTTGCTTAAAGTTATTAGAGTTCTTATCCCAGCAAAAGCAAATGAGAAATGTCAGGGTTCACACCTTATTAATGTTTCTTCTCTGCTTATTGTTCATACTAAAGTACTACAGTTCCCTGCAATATCTGCCTGACCCAGTCTTTGATCCAGGTGGTCCCTCCAGCATTAGTATTTTACTTGTTATTGGTTGATAAATACTGTCTCTATATGGTTCTTTTGGACATTATGTTGGTATTCTGCCAGAGACATTGCAATTCCATGCCAGAGCAGTCCTTCCATAATAACACAGACTGTGACATTTCATATGTGGGCTGCCACCTGAGACACCATCTGGGCAGACATGTACTTATCACCATAGAGAAAGGTTTGTGCTATATATGAACCAATACAGTACAATTAGCAGACAGTGATACTTTTAATAGAATACCAATAGAATTATGAAGTAGTGGTTTTACCATCTGTACTCATAAACCAAGGGATGAATGCTGGTTTCATTTCTTCAAAAGTTTTGCATTTATTATTTGTAGATTGAAGCAGTGACATTCTGTCTCAATCAAATGTCACAAGCAATAAATATGAGACTGCAAGTTGTCATAGGTTTATGCCTTTTGTGTTACAAAACCTGGCCTATAAATGCACATGTACTGTGTCTTTGGAATTGTACATCACACTGTAAAACCTGCAGTCGCAAAGATTGCCTCCGTCAGCAGAGCAGTACATTTTGTTTTTTGAAACAATGGAGCCTTCTTCTCTACAGTAGCAATGTTATTGTCACCTTCTGAACATAATTATTCCATGTTCTTGAGTATTTTAGTCTTGGAAGTGAATATATTTAGAGCTATATCCTTTGCAGTGAAGACTTTTGGAACTTCAAGCATTGATGTGTTAGAAATCTGACATAATCTTTTACAATAAAAGTAAGGCAACGAGAAACAGCCCATCCACAATGAAAACATTTTCAGCTACCATAAATCTTCCCTAAATAGGAGAGAAAAAAGGAAAAGTTTATTGCATATCCTTACTGTATATAGGTAACTCATCTACTTTGTGGATAGAACTAAAGAAGATAAATATCACTTTGGTTATTTGTTTCCTTCATGAAGGAGAAATAAAGTCCTAATGTGCCAGGCTAACATTTTTAAAATGGCTTCCTCTTTGTATTGTTGCTTCTTGCAACAAATAATGCAAAGCAATCACAGTCACAAGCTGGCATTATACTAAACCATACATCCTTTCTGTTGTTTATATTAACGCTGTCACATCCCAAAGCACGTATGAAGCTATGACTTACACATCAGTGTAGATAGTCAGGAAACATTACACTCTGGATGCTCAGCTTGGAAGCAGGGCTGACTCTGGTAGGACAACACAGCAGGAAATCAGGTCACAGCTGTCCATCAGTCTGGAATAGTCTTGCAAACTGTTTTTGGGTTCTGCTTAGTTTCTTATATTATCATTGTTGGTGTCATCCTTGAAGAGTTGTAGTGTGCACACATAAAGTTCTCATTATAATGTTAGGTCTATTATGTAGAGACCCTTGCAGTGGTATGGTAACTCTCCAAGTGTCCTCTTTTTTGGATGAAGATGTAATGAAATGTAATTCTGCCCGCAGTAATTTGTACACAATTATTAGATACTACCAGCATTGTTGCTAATTAGTCATTGCCTGAAGACTAACTCTAATCTACAAATGAAGACACTGGCCACAGTAGGACTTTATTTCTCCTTCGTGAAGGAAACAAATAGCCACCCTAATATTCTTATTTCTTTAGTTCTGTCCACAAAGCAGCTGAAAATAATACAAAGAAGCTATTTTGAAAATATCTGCCTGGCCACAGTTGGACCTTATTTCTAATTAATGAAAGAACCAACTACCTAAACTGATGTTTTGACTTCTTTAATTCTGTCCAGGAAGTAATGATATATGTATGCGTGCGTGTGTTTGTGTGTGTGTGTGTATGTGTGCAACAGAGAGAGAGAGAGAGACAGAAAGAGAGACAGAAAGAAATGAGAAAACACACTTCTCCTTTGCAAATGGCAACGGAGTCTTTGAACAGTCATTTGGTACAGTTAGATGTTTTCATCTCTGCTTAAGAATTAACACTGAGTTCACACATATAACAGGGAAAGACCCGTGGAAACTCAGAAAGTGTCACTGAATGGTTAGTCTGACATATACATGAATACTGCTAACAAAAGTTGAAAACATCACAGAAAAAAGGAAACAAACACCTTCCTTGTAATTCCAAATCCATGCACTGATTGATGGTTACAATTATTTAATTATTTTGTTAACCAAATAAGCCTACTGACCACAGCTGCCTGTTTTATGGGCAATCTAGAAACTCTACGTGGTTGAGTGACTTGCTTAAGGAAATTAATCCGCAACTGATGAGAAGCAAACATGCAGACGTTCATTGGTTAGGATCTGTCCCTCACATCTTAGTGTTCTGTGGTTCAGTCCTGATTTCTGGTAATTGTCTGTGTGGAGTGCGTATGTGGAGGTTTTCTCTGAATACCTTTGTTCCTTTCTGTATACAAAAGCACGTAATTTTATTGGTTATTTTAAAATATATTATAGTTATTATCGCACACATGACCTTGGTCATAGCAGAAAAAGGTCAGGCTATTTCTCTTACCCAACTGAAAAATGAATAAATTAAAATTAAAGACTGATGCAACTGAAACAAAGTCTGCAGGACAAAACTGATTAGCAGTTCATAATTTTATGTCTCTCAGCCGTACTGTTAGATATTACCACAGGACTTATGCATCAAGGGTTTGCTTAAGACCTCCTCTGATTTGCATATTTATTGCATGTATAAAATCTAGGAATAATACGTAGTTAACTAAATAGTCTGATGTCTGCAAAGCTTACTTACAATCCTATCACATTCCACTGCTGTCATTCTTTAACAAAATATTTGTACATATAAATGGCTAATGTTTCATAAATAGCTTGCATTTACAGATTTGATGTGGTATCACTTGGTAGAAAAGTGAAATATACATGTATGTCATTAGCATCCAGACAGTGATACAAATTATTCGATGGTGTTTATTGACATAATCTAAATGTTGATTGAAATAAACCACTCATGGAAAGAAATAATTTGGAGTAATGTTCTATTCTGTCAAATATTTCAAAATGTTTGGCGCAAATGCTAATACCCTCTGTAAATCCTTACTTAGATTAATCTTAGAATATAATGCATCTTTTTAATTCTGTTTAATAATCCCTTAATCTGAAATGTTCAAAGTAAACCAGAGACAACAGGCAAAAGAAAAAGCATGTTAGCAGGGACTGATCATGTCCAAGCTTCTCAGTGACCCAAGTCCTAAAGCATGACCATATACTATGAAACAAGAATGGTAGCTCACAGGGGCATGGCAAGGAATTTTAGAATTGCATGCCATCTTCCAAAATGTTGTGCCCTCCCACAAGTAAACACCAGTTCTAGGCAAGTGCATGTTTTTGGACAGTGTACCTTTTAACTAGACATAAGCAAAAAGAAAACATTTAGCCAACTACGTATTCCAGAAAAAAAGTCGTTTAACAGAATAACTAACCAAACACTATGATAAATATTCTGATTAAAAATACCAGGACATCTCATTAATAAAAAAAAAAATAAACAAATAAATGTATGTAATGGTATATGTGGCACGTGCTTGGATATATTTATGGTGTTTATAACACATTGATTTCACTGTACAGCAGCCTTTTAATTTATTGTTTTTTACTGCATTCAAGCATAGCTTCATTAAGTTTTAATGTCAACAATAATTTTGAGCATTTCTGTAAATGCTCCATCGCTTACCTGTTTATTACTTTTTGTTGGCTTGTTAGATCCAGGTGAGCAGACCCATTTTCAGTGAATACCTGTGGAAAGTACTCAAAAAACTGTTAAGAATGTATAATCACACCTGGTAAAACATGAGTGATATGTTATTAAATAATAAATCATTTACATCACTAGTTAGGGTTAAAATTCTGTACATTACCATAAGTTCAGAGTTAAGGTCAACTTTGTTTTGTTTTTCTCCATCTGTTACTATCTTAAGGACAAAACAGTGTGATACAGCAGTGAAGCCTGATGATTTTGATGCAATTGGCTGAAACTCTGTGTCTGAACACCTAACGCTGGCTTGCACTATCAGAAAACAATCGTGAGGAATATGCCACCTTCCTCCATACATATAGTGTCAAAGAAAAGGAAACAAAAAAAGTGCTTATGGAAAAAGATATATTGCACACATACATAAGGACTGATGGGTGGGTCAAACCTCCCACATCTCTTGTTCCTCTAAAGTTTTGTATCATCACTCTGAGTCTTCACAGCCCCCAGACTAATAATCTCAGCTGCCATTAGGCTAGCTCAGATGTGCTACAGTTTTCGTATAATTGCTGGCAGTATTCCCAGATTTACTGCTGACATATTTGCGTGATTCTCCATTCATTCCCCACCAGTTCCAGCACTGTAATCATTCAGGAAGTTGTCTTTTTGTTGCTATATTTAGTAAATGCTCCTTTGAATCATGCTGTTAACATTTAAAGTGTAGTAGCTTTTCACAGCTTTGTTGCATCATGGCCTGAGTTTCCTCATTCTGTTCCACTTTGGTGCATTATACACCAGTACTTCTGCATTCTGTTTCTTTCATATGACAGCAATGGGTGGAAATAAATTACAAATTTGCCCAGAATATGGAGGTTTTTCGTTTGGCTGACCGAAACTCCAGAAGTCAGCTCTTGTCTGTATTACATCAAGACATTACGATCTAGGTTATTATTTGCACACTTTAGCAGTGAATGTTTCTGCAGTCATGAATGTGTAATATAGAAATGTGCCTTTGTTCAAACATGTGAGAACAAAGCAATGTGAAAATTGGCCTGTAACTTATTAAATTACAAAGCTATGAACTTTGTGTAAATGTTTATAGGAAATCCTAACTACTGGAATGCAACTGCATAATGGTAAAGTGTTGTTTGATATTTAGTATCATATAAGCATTATCAGTATTATAAAATGAGATGTTGAGCAACTGTAATTAATTGAGTTAAACATTACACGCAGTGACTGTCAACTGATTTCACCTAATAGAATTATCTATATGCAGTCGCTAGCTGTTTAGTAAAGATGATTTTTAATTTCTGTCTTTATGCTCGGCTTTCTTTATCATGACATTTCCTCCTTCAGATGTTACAGTACGTATTTTAAGTTACACACTTTTGTCATTACTGACACATTTGTGCAAGTCACACCTTGGTTTACTAGAATGTGATGGTTGTGTGCAGGTATCCTCTGATGATCAGGTCCTGCTACCCTGTGACCTGATTTAGTTCAGAGTTCAACACTGCTGACTGATGTGTGCAGTGATTTATAAGCTGTTTGACTTCAAGAGTGAGACTTGAAAAAGTGCATTTTATAGGTTCATAGGTTCCTAGGTTGGTACTAGGCTATCAGCCCTAGGACCTATACAAGCCTAGCCATAACAATTCCCCTGGCTATTTCTTCCCACATTATTTACTTTCCTGGACCCCTGTCTAGCAGGGCGACTGACGTGATCCCTGGGGTGAATTCCCTTTCTCCCATCCAATCGTCAAGGTTCCTCTTGAAGAGGTCCAAAGAGGCATTCTGCTTGACATGTATGGGCAATCTATTCCAGAGTCTGGGGAGTCTCTGGGTCAGGAACCTATCCCTCCAGCATGTTTTGTTTATTGTGATGACAAGGTTTAGATCCCTGGAGCGTGTAGCTCTGAGGGATTGGGATTTCTTTAAGTGTAGCATGTCCAACAGCTCTGGGTTTGACATGGCCTTGTATGTTAAGCAGAGATCGCCTCTGAGTAGACGATATGCGACAGAGTATAGCTGGAGTTTTTTAAGGCGGTCATTTCCACTCACTCCAGAGTAAGTACAAGACCAAAGCACTACACCAACCATTAGGATAGCTGTAGCTGGTGTCAAACTTCCAATGGTCTGGATCCCTTCTCAGTGAGTTTCCATTTGTCATGTGCTCCCTGTGGTCTGAGCTTTAGGGTGGAGATCTTGAGGGGAGATGCAGTTGGTGTCAGGCCGTCAAATGCCTAAGTCCGGTCATCTGATGTTGTTTGTTCCCTGTAGGTAGAGTCTCTGGGTCTAGTTGTGTCTGCAGGAGGTTGAAGAAGTTACAAGCAATGGCATCAAAAAAATCTCAGGAGGGTGTTTCTTTGTATCAAGTTCTTTATCGGTGTTGAGGTAGACAAGCACTGTCTTCATGGCTACTATTCTGTTCTAGGGTCAGCTAATGAAATCCTATTCTGTGCTTGGGTCAGCTAATGAAATCCTATTCTGTGCTTGGGTCAGCTAATGAAATCCTATTCTGTGCTCGGGTCAGCTAACGAAATCCTATTCTGTGCTCGGGTCAGCTAACGAAATCCTATTCTGTGCTTGGGTCAGCTAATGAAATCCTATTCTGTGCTCGGGTCAGCTAATGAAATCCTATTCTGTGCTTGGGTCAGCTAATGAAATCCTATTCTGTGCTCGGGTCATCTAATGAAATCCTATTCTGTGCTCGGGTCAGCTAATGAAATCCTATTCTGTTCTCGGGTCAGCTAATGAAATCCTATTCTGTGCTCGGGTCAGCTAATGAAATCCTATTCTGTGCTCGGATCAGCTAATGAAATCCTATTCTGTGCTCGAGTCAGCTAATGAAATCCTATTCTGTGCTTGAGTCAGATAATGAAATCCTATTCTGTGCTTGGGTCAGCTAATGAAATCCTATTCTGTGCTTGGGTCAGCTAATGAAATCCTATTCTGTGCTTGGGTCAGCTAATGAAATCCTATTCTGTGCTCGGGTCAGCTAATGAAATCCTATTCTGTGCTTGAGTCAGCTAATGAAATCCTAGTCATCCTTCCAGATAAGGTCAGACCAAGTAAAAATAACACCTTGAAATTGATAAAAGTAATTTTGCAGCATCACAGCACTTTATAATAATAGAGATAAAACAGGTTGGTAACTAACTATTAATACCATTTTGCTAAATATTTCAGGCAATTAACATCTCATCTGCACATATCTCATTAACAGTTTTATTGGAAGCTAGTACAGTGTATAAGGTAGATCAGAGTTAGTTACTTAGGTGAAAAGGAAGACACATTTGTTTAAGTTTCAGAACAGAAGAGCTTATCTTGCATAATCATTATCTATGAAATGTTCTTACACTAATGCTGGTGAAGTTAAGAGAATGTAATATTTGACAGGGAGTAAAAACAGGGAACATCACTACAGGTCGTGGTCATTCTCTCCTTTCATGGCTACTACTGTACTTGGGTCAGCTACTAAAATCCTAGTCACTGATGGAAGGGACAGGAACAAACCTGTTCTGTCTCAGTGCTGAGAAAAATAAATATACCCTTTAGTTCTGTCCATAAATCTTCTATGAAATATAATAGTAGCAGTACCTTGTTATTTTCAATTGTTACTTTATACTTTTTTAGGTTTCTACAGGAGGATTTAATTGCTAGACTTATGAAATACATAACATATACAGTGTGGAGGCTCATTGTGAAGAGATTGTTGCAATCTTTAATTTAGAGGGATACTCTTACTTTCATGTTGCATTTTGTTAGGAAGGTTTGTCTTTGCCTCAGTATTTCTGCTTAAGGAAGACATCTGTCACTTTACTTCAGCAATGCACTTACTCTAGTTCCATTTGTCATAGAATATATGTCACCTAGTAGTTAAACAATGAATTGTCTTTATTTCAACCTCACCCAGCTCTATTGGCATACAAGGATAAAAACATGACTATGTCCTAAATAGTCTAACTTCATTTAACAGCTCAGATGTCTCGTGAAACTGGTGTGGGAAAAATGGGTATGTCTATTGTTTGAATGAGTGGGTCAGACTGGGGTCACGCAATGCCACAATCCCTTAGAATAGAGGCAGTGCTACAAGAGTTGGCCTTGGGGCAGGTGTTCAACTACCAAGATATTTCATTAGTAGCTCTCGTGACAACTGCATGGGAGTATGTACTGACATTGGGAAGAGTGTTGAAATCCCCATGGTGCTATTTCACCAACAAGGAGTGCAATTAATGCCTTATTTAACATGCTAGCAATTTCAAGATACCTGTGAGTACACAAACAACCCACATGGCTGCCTGACTGAGTTTGTCTACATGGCTGTTGCATTAGATATGTAGTGTGGAGAAATGAAGGATTACGCCCAACGAGGGAAGCTTGATAGCTGGCAGTCATGAGGGGTAACAAGCACCCAGAAACAAACATTGTTTCCATCTCTGTGTATTGGGGTCACAACAGTGGCAAGCTGAGCCATGCAGACCAGATTTCTTTGTTTCCAGCAAATGTTTCCAGCTTATCTTGGATCCGTAGGCATTCCCAGGATATTTGACTAATCCGGTATGATCTTTAGGTATTACCAGGCTTGCTGAGATCTATAATTCTTATGCACCTTCTTTCCTGCACATTAAAACTGCCCCTGATATCAGGAAGCAGGCTGTTGTAATCTTACAAGTTTATTGAACAAAGTTTTGGTGGAAGTTATCATGGACCTTACTGAGGGCACCCAGGAAACCTCCTTCTCCCTGCCCTAACCCAGCTTGGCTCTTCATCTAAAATATTGCTGACACGGAAGATGATGGTTTATGTTTTTATACATCTTCTCATGATCGGGACAAAATGTTCGTCACTCTATTCCATAAAGGAATCGTACATAAACTCAGGGGTTTAACAGTAAATAAAACTATAATGACCTCATGACCGTGTTGCATGTGCCAGTCCTTTTGATGCTGAATTTATGACATTTTTATTAGCTGCTACAGTGACTGCTAATAAACCTACTTTACAAATTCAGAATAATAGAAGCCACTTCCTTCTCAGTTACTGCAGTAGCTTAACTCCACCTAGTAATATGTATAATGCCAGACAAACTCTTTGCACAATACAGCATAACTATGCTTGTAAAATAAAATGCACCATGGCATTAACTACGTATGCTGGATAGCCATGTGGCACTTAGGTTCATAGGTTCATAGATTAGTACTAAGCTAAGTGCCCTTACGAGCCATTTTAAGCCTAGCCAATTATGCCTTGTGAGACTCAAACCCTGCACCTTGTATTTGTAAGGCAAACACATTAACCATTGGGCCACCCTCCTTTCCTACTTACTCTCTTAAGTTGTGTCAATGCATTTCCCATCATTCTTCAAAATTTAATTGAAGGCTGATACTCAAGGTGCTGAATCCTCAAATATCAATTTATATTTAGGATGGCTAAGCAGTTCATGATGCTGACCTGACAACAAGTACTGTTCTCAAGTAAATTGCACTATATATTTTTAAAAAGGAAAAACTCTCTCTCCCCAACTTCACTTACAACTGATACCACATTCACTACTGGCTCGTATAATGATACTGGAGTACGCCCACTTCCTACATGCTCATATAATGATACTGGAGGATGGCCACTTCCTACTGGCTCATATGATGATACTGGAGGATGGCCACTTCCTACTGGCTCATATGATAATACTGGAGGACGCTCAATTCCTACTAGCTCATATAATGATACTGGAAGATGCCCACTTCCTACTGCCTCATATAATGATGCTGGAGGATGTCCACTTCCTACTGGATCATATAATGATACTGGAGGATGGCCACTTCCTACTGGCTCATATGATGGTACTGGAGGACGCCCACTACCTACTGGCTCATATAATGATACTGGAGGATGCCCACTTCCTACCAGATCATATGATGATACTGGAGGACGCCCACTTCCTACTGGCTCATATAATGATACTGGAGGATGTCCATTTCCAGCTGGCTCATATAATGATACTGGAGAATTCCCACTTCCCTAATATCAGCCAAGTAACATGGCCCGATGAACTAATTGCAATTGTAGTTTTAAAGTATAACACAATACATATAAAAAAAGAACTCCCTTTCCATGCAATGTGGTTATGGCACTCACCTAAGTCATTGTACCATAATTAATGATATGTTTTCAGGATAGCTTAATGGTACATGATTTACTATTGAAATGACCACTTTAATTTTGCTCTAAATCATGAAGATGATCCTTCTTTATGCCCCACACATTCTGTCAGGCTTATCACCATAAACCCCCTGACCAGCATGGCTAACTCTATCCTTATGTGGGTGTTGATCAGTTCTTGGAATTGTGACCACTAATGCTAGTTATTTAAGAAGCTGGTTTGATATCATAGTTGCTTAAATGATTTGCTGAAGGTATCGACTGACCTAGTTAAAGTTGTGCAAAACCACACAAATTGTAAAGGCTAATTGAGTCATACTTTCTGAACAGACATGAACACTTTTATTAAAACAAAAAAACAGAAGTAAATTCTCTAGCACCTCGGCTATTACAAGCCTTTACAGAGTATGTCTTTTCCCTTCCTCAATATTTCTTAAATACAAAAAGTCATGCCCATTAATAAATTAAACAATTAAAGCAGCTAAAATTCTTAAAGTCATCTCATAAAAAGCATTTCCAGTGACGTTCTTTGTTAAAATCCTTTGGAAAAAGTTATTACATTTTAAAATAAAAATTGATTCTTTCCGTCTCAAGTTATATTTGAAATCTTCTGATATTATGAAATCATCATTCACTTGTTCCAAAACTGTCGCTTGCAACCCTGTTGGATCCCCATTGTGACAGCAATAAAAATGCTCAAGTCTATATTACAATGTTGAACTCACAGGAGTCCGAACTTTGTAATATCGAACCCAAATGTTTGCAATACAAAAATAGCGAAGCCAAGGCACACCGATTTTTTTCCCAGGGAAAAAAAAATCAGTGGGCCATTTTCAGGGCTTTGCTATGTCCTCCACTGTGGTGCAATCTCGGAGTTTGTTTATTTACGTAGGGGGTGTGTGGGGGGCTATTAGTCTAAGTTTAAAGTGTAAGTGTTTTTTTTTTTTTTTGTAACGGAACAGCAATTTTTTTCCCTGGGAAAAAAATCGCTGCCCTGTGTTTTTGTAGTTATTGGGTTTCGAACGTCACAGTTCGATATTACAACGTTCGAACTCCTGTGAGTTCGACGATGTAATATAAACCCAAAATGCTCTGCCACAGGGCTAAGCTGTTTGTCCTTTTTAATGTCTCTGACATGTGTCTTAAGTCTTGTGGAGAAACTGCTTTTACTCTCCCTTATGTAAAATTTTCCACAAGGACACTTGAGCCCATATATTATTCCCATACTGTTGCATCTAAAAATTTCCTGTTTTTGCATTTTTGGTGGCTTTAAACGACCTAGTTAAAGTTGTTCATAAAATTATTATTCTGATAGTTTTCCCTCAAAATATTGCTTAATTTCCAAAGTTTTAACTCAATATTTAATTTGGTGAACATTTTATCATAACTTTACCAAGACAATATTTTCACCAAATTTGCAAAATGCCATGTATGGGACTTGACCTCACCTCATGGAGAGATGCACTGTTCTGGCACTTTCTATGCCAAAAGGTGATTCTAGATCAGAAACCTCATTTCACATAATGATTGTGAACTCAACTTTTTATGACAGAGTTGTGCTGTGATAATTTAGGTTTCATGATACAGACATATATGAAGATTGTTATGAAAGTTTTGCCCGAAAATATTACCAACTGGAAAGTTATGACTTTATGATTGATTTAGAGAACATTTCCTCAAAACATTAAACAATTTATATAATTCTTTCACTAGTTTGGAATCTGTGTTCTGTGGGACTTGCACTCTCCATTATATAGACCCCCCCCCCCCCAAGATGAATGATTTGAAAATGTCTTACTAAATATTAGTGACTGCCAAAATAACGTCTACATTTAGTTTGACAAATATTTCCTAATAACTTTACCGAATTTTAAATTTTACACCAAAGTTGCAAAATGCCGTTATGGGACTTCAGTTCAGTAAAAGCAGCACTGCTCTTTACACTTCAAGTGAATTTGGATAGAAAACAACATTGTACACAGTGATCGCAAAATTACCTGCAAGATGAAATTATACAGTGACACTTCAAGTTTGACAGAGACTTATAAATTAAGCATTTTGAAAGTTATGCACCAACACTGTAATAACTACTAAAGTTATGAATCTGAATTTAATTTTGCAAGCATTTACCTTTTAATAAGATGTATTGATCGTTTTCTGAAGCATCATTATTTCACAATTTAATTTCATTTCCACTTATAATCCTCATGTTAAAGCTGAAAGTGATTTTGCAAAAAAATAGTTACAACGTGTTGCTTGATTTTTTCAGTTTTACTGTTTGCATAGCTTTTCTCTATAATGACACTCACATAATGATGTCATGGTAGGTACAGGGCACTGATTTACATGTATTTACAAAGCATTGTGGGTTAGTAAAAGCAACTTACTTGTGGTCTGGCACCACATCATCCCATATGTTACTCGTCAATATAAGGTGGTACACCTGCAAGATCTAGTTGACAACTTGTCTTTCTAGTAAGTGAAAAACTCCTGCTGATGTATTTATCATGGAAATACAGTAACCTGTTCATTAATTTAGGTAGAGATATAGTAACTTATTCATTAATTTAGATAGTGAGGCATTGTGAAGTCAGTCTTTCATAGGTAGTTGCTAAGCCCCCAGTCCAGAGGACCATAGCCCAAATTCCCACTTCCCCTGAAGCTCTGTGTGGTTAAGTGACTTGCTTAAGGCTACATAGTATGCAAATGACAGCTGCGGGAATCAAACTCTGCACCACAGGAACTACAGCTCAAGCCTCAAACCCTTAGCCCTTTGCACCAGCTGCCATGAGATATTATGGCAGGAGTTTTCAGATCTGAGAAAAATTTCAGTTCTCTGTAATCTTCAACAAACTAAAACGCAAAATATGTTTTGCAGCATAAACTGTATAATTTGTAACAGTTTATGGTATAATTTGTAACGGTTTACGGTATAATTTGTAACAGTTTATGGTATAATTTGTAATGGTTTATGGTATAATTTGTAACAGTTTATGGTATAATTTGTAATGATTTATAGTATAATTTGTAACGATTTATGGTATAATTTGTAATGGTTTATGGTATAATTTATAACAGTTTATGTATAATTTGTAATGGTTTATGGTATAATTTGTAACGGTTTATGGTACAGGGGTTATACTCAACTCATTTTGTGTCCCTTAACTTATATGTATTATTCAGGTTACTTTGTCCAGAATGTAGAATTTTATACTTTTTTTGTGGTGAACCTCAGTTGCCACACCTGTGCCCAATTGTAGAACATCTCAATGTCCCCTTTCAGGCTGTTTCCTGCCATATAGGACCGTGGCCCACATTTTTTATTACATCTGCATTTCCTGAGTGTGTCATCCTTTGGATGAGATATTAAACTGAGGTCTCACTTGCTTGAGTAGGTGGCAGTTCAGGTGGAGGTAAAAGATCCCGCAGCACCTATTGAAAACAGTTGGAAAGTCCCATAATGCTTTGTCCAAATTTTTCCCTAATGTAGTGCAAATACCACCTTAGGTCTACCCTGAAAAGGGGGCACTCACCCCAGTGGGACTTACCTTGTCAAAAAAGGATTAATAAATACTGTTCATTACCAATGTAAGTCAACGTTCACAAAATGGTTGGTGGTAAAGGCAGCACTGCCCTTTACAAATTGATGCACAGCAGCTTGTGAGGAGGGCGGTCACACTTGTTTTCCTATAAAGTGAGAGAGGACTGCTGACAGATGTGACTGCAGCAGGATAAATCACACTTCAACCAGGCTAGCTGCATAATGTTTTGGTGACTCTTAAGGAAATGCATTTTGTAGGTTGTCAAATGAATACTGCAGAACACAGCATGAGTACTATATAGATATTAAACCTAAAACTATAAAGAAAACAGCAAAGACAAGGATCTGTTGTTTGAACTTTATATCTACTACACTTTTAAATTAAATAGCAACTCACACGCTTGCTTACACTGAAAAAAACAAAGATTCCTTGTAAGGCAGCTTCATAGAAGCAGACATGCAAGCAGTTGTGTTTCCCATAAATATGAGAGCACCAAGCAGTTAGTATATGCTAGGGGAAAATAAGTGAAAAGGTCACATTGGAAAAACCTCATAAATCATAATTGCAGGTCTAGACCAACTGCTACCATTTATGTTGCATATGAATTTTCTCCACAAGAGGGCCACAAAGCATTACTCATCAGCCAGCAGACAGGATTTCCCGTAGTCTAGAGCTCTTTGACTTTTCTTGTGGCATTTAATTTCTCTTGTTCACCAAGTCACAACAATCCACTTACACGTAGTCTGTGAGCATCTGTAGGTCATCTGCACAGATTGTAGTAGCAACTGCCATTGCCAATTTTTGTGGTGATCAAAAAAAAAAAAAGAATGTTTCAGGAATCACATGTTTAAATATGGCTTTGTTTGGTTTTATATTTCCAGTTTATAGTGATTTGCCTATGTATGGCTAATAATACCTCTTTCTAATAATAAAAAAAAAAAAAAACTTATTTTGCAGTATTTAAATGAGAAATAATTTTTCTAGTATGGCATTACGTTTTCAAGAGGAAGTATGGAGCTAAGGGAAACAGACTTGGGCCTCATTCCAAAAGACTTGCTGTCAGTGTAAGCAACTTTTCCTGTGTTTACTTCAGAGTAGGTCACTTACACTGACAGCAAGGGTTCATATTACATTATCGAAAGAATGTAATCGAACGCTCAGAACTTCAAAACGGCCGCATATTGAAAGTTTTATTGTGGGGGGGCTGCACCCCCCACACCCCCCACTAAATATATATTCCAACTCCGAGATCGCACTATAGTGAGAAAAGGGCAAATATCCCAATCTTCACTGTACTGCAATCCCACAATGCGGTCTTCGAAATGCGGCCATTTTGAAGTTCTGAGCGTTCGATTACGTTATCTTTCAATAATGTAATAGGAACCCTGACAGCAAGTCTTTTGGAATCTGGCTCTGGTGTTAGCAAACTTTATAGATAGGCATTACACTGAAGTAAGTCACTTACACCTACAACATGTCTTTTGGAATTGGGGCAGGCTTACTCCATTGTTAAGTACTTACACTGACTGCATGTCTTTTGGAATTGAGTCCATTGTTTTTCAAAAAATTAAGCTGTCAAGAACTAATTGTAACTTTTTTGTTTCTGTCATTTTCCATTTGCTCACTAAGTTGTTTGTGTATGATGCACGGTGTGGCCCACTTTTTGCAGTTAAGGTACAGCTCTTTTGCACTCATTACATAATCAGCAGGGCAGCTTGTATGATGCCGTGTGTAACACATTCATTACATCATCTGCAGGGCAGCCTGTATGATGCCGTGCATAACACAGAGTGTGATTAATAAATGAGAGCTTTTGATTTAGCAGTGATGATATTGTTTAATGTTCCAAGTGACAGTGGAATGTTGGAAACTCATGTAAAAGTACAAATGAGGGGATATCGACATTCATTTTCCAAAGAAGAGAAAACTTTTATGTTAATTTCTGCTATGGGGTCTAAGGAATTATGTCACAAAAATCACAGAATTCAAACTAGGAATATTTGAAAGGTATATACAAACAGACAAAGTTGTACCATATAGATCTGTAGAAGGTGAAACTGTCATTGTAACCTATAGATGTAGGAGTTTCACAATTTACTTGTTTTATTCTAGAAGCTTCACCTTGTATTTCAATTTGCTTATTCATTTTATTTAATTTTCATTTGTTGAGAAGTAGAATACAAGATGCCATTTTCATGATCAGCCCAGGGAGAACAGAGAACATTTCTTCATGCAGAGAGTACATAACTGAGAAAATAACATGCTAAAAAATTACATGGAGAAATGTGCTACAGTGAAGGGAGTAGCAAGCACAAAGAGCAAATGACCAGGCTGATTTTAGGAATAAATGGGCATCCAGGTGAGCAGCATGCATGCTGTTACTGTAAAATTCAGCGGAGCTTGCTGTTCGTGTTGTGTACATGTAAAGGCAGAAGTGGGATGCAGAAAGGGAAGACAGGAAATAGTGGAGGAAAAGGAGGAGAGAGAGGTGTTCCACTAGTAACCTGTGCAACAATTCTGGGTGGCCGGATGGAGGATCCCAAAGTTCCACCTACTAAATATTGAAAATCTATTTAGTGGGGTACATTTTTGTCTCCTACCATTATTGGGTGATATGGCTGAGCTTTCATCTTTTTTTGGCTATAAACTTAGCTTGGACCAATAAAGTAACGAATCTTTGAAAACAGTTAGGGGAGAAGAAGGACTGGTAGATAGAGTATAGTGAATTAGGAATTAGTAATAAATCTTGTAAACATGAAAGGAAAACATTAGCTCTTTTTTGGGACTTGGACTCAACACCTCCAGTAATAAGTATGTAAGACAGGCAGAAGAAGGGACTGCAGAGTTATAGAACTGCTTCCTTTATGGTAGCATTTTAAAAAAGGTAGTTTATACAAAAGTTTGTTTTTTTTAGTTGAACTCAGTGTGAAATGAGAAAATTGGATGTTGTTTGATGGAGAAGTGTCCCAAATATAGGGAGCCATTATTGAAAAACTGTGGCACTAAGCACACAATTAGTCATGAGGGACTTGAGAAACCAGGTTGATAGCAAACTGGCTTTTGACCACCATATTGCCTCCATTGTACGGAAAGCTTTCTACATGGCTCACCTCATTAATAAGGGTATCTCATCCAGGGACAAGGCAGTCATAACATCCCTGTATTCTTTCATTACAAGACCCATTATTGAGTACAATGCCCCTTTCAGCATGTACTTCACAAACCACATGCAACAGCTGGAGAGACCACATCCTCACCCAGAGAATCCAGGGCCTCAAACATCTACCCTACACAGATAGACTGAAAGCCCTGTCCCTCTACTCAGTCTCCTACAAACTCCTCAGAAGTGACCTCTGTCTGGCATACAAAGCAATCTCAGACCCCACCCTGATCGGACTGCTGCATATCCGCAAGTCAATCTCCACTCGAGTAACCCGCACGCGAGATCTCAACCTGGTCTATGACATCAATAGGACTTGTTGGTGGGACAGATTTGTGTCCCAGAGACTGCCCCTTTTGTGGAATAGACTCCCTCTCCACATAAAGCAGAGTACCTCATTAAACCTTTTAAGTGCAACCTGGATAACTGAATGGGGAACAGAAAATACACCCCTGGGATTCCACCTGTGTCCCTGTCTGACAGTGGCATAGGGTGCTGACTTGTTGGAACATGGGCTAAATTCTTGGCTAGGCTTGTAAGGGCCTCAGGCCCAATAGCCTAGTAATTTCCTATGATCCTATGATCCTATGGCATGTGCTGTGCAGTTTGTATTTTGGGGAGTAGAAGGCTAATTGTGGTGTGTGAAAGAGATCTGAGATTGTACGTAGTTGATCTTTTGGTGAGCTGGCTGGAGAAGAAGAGGAAGGTGTATGATTTTAGTTATTTATATATGCGTGAAGCCAAAAGCAGGGCACCCCATAGTTTTAATGGCAGCCATTTTGGTTTACAGAGTACATTACAGGGGTGTTCCCTTTTGGGTAAGTAGGAGATAAAGCTGAAAATGCTACTTGCAGTTGTTTGTACCATAGTGAGGTTATTATTTGAGACACTGATTATGAATGGATGCCCATAACCCCTCCTGTGCCAATTCCATCTTTGCTCTGAGGAGTGAAGAAATATGAGATTTTACTTGCTCAAAATAGAAGAGAGTTGTCTTTTGCATTGGTTTTAGTGATGTGAAACTGGAATTTCATGTTTTGGTCAAGCAATACCCCCAAGGTATTTAAAGTGTGGGGTGATGTTTCGGAATCCATTATTGTTATACTGTATAGTCCAATGCTTTAGAACAGCTACAAGATTTGCTTTTGTTTGCAATGTCATAGCTTTAGTTTTTTTATGATTTAGGATCAGTCTGTTGGTGGAGAACCAGTAGGACAGGTGGGTGAGATCCCCTTTTTTTTTATAGTAGCAGAAGAGGTAGCCCTGTACATGACTGTGCTATTGGCATCCAGAACCACTGTGGTTTGTGGTACTGCTCTGGGTAAATTATTGATAAAACAGGGAGAAGGGTAATGAAGATGGGTCTGATCCCAGATGAGCACACTTGTTTGTGAAGATGAGGAACAGTTATCTGGGATGACTTGGACTTGGAATTGTCGGTTTCTTAGGAAGAATTTAAACAAAGGGAGAATGTGAGTGTTGACTGAGCAGCTTAGATATGCAAGTTTACCAGAATTTATGTCCATGCCTTTGTCCATGTTTGGGAATATGTCATCTGTGAGAGTTGAAAGGGCTGTCATTGTGCCAGGATGAGACCAGAAACCATATTGCTCTGGGCCAGTGTGCTGTATTTCTAGATGTAGACTCTGAAAGTCGGGCGAATATTATTTTTCCAACTATTTTGCCCAAGAATGGCAGAATAGTTGTGTGCAGTCTTTGGTGTTGTCTGATTTTGGGAGTTTGGGAATGGCTTTTACTGTGGCCTGCATCCATATAGAGTGCACGGTTCATAGGGTCATACTAGACAATCAGTCTGCAGACCATAACTTGCCTAACTTAAGAACCAGCCAGTAACCAAAAATAAGAATCAAACCCAGTACCTTTTGTTTGTGAAGTAAACACCTAAACCATTATGCCAACCCTGTATGGAGTAGTGTGTCGCTTACAAAGGTGATGTAGCAGTGATCTTTTTATGATGATAGAATACTGTCAGCCCATGTGGGTTCCTCTGGGCGGGGTTGGTTAATATAAGTTTCAATGTCGCTATTTTGATTTTTTGAGGATGATAAGTGCAGATATTGGCTTGGTATTGGGGCAGATCTATGAACTCTTCCAGTAACCAAGGAGGGGGGAGTCTGCCAGAAGGAGAGGGAATGGTGTGTGCTTGGGGAGTAATTTTCAATATAAGTCATCTGATGATCTGGCTGACAAGATTACAGAACTGTTTGGACTCCACAAATACTACGAGCTGACCTACCTTGTATGAAGGAATATATTGCTTATGCAGTAGCACATTGCCATTGCATTGAGGTGTTTTTTATATCAACAATAAATATATTTTTATGTGTAAGTACTTGCTAACTAAGAGTAGATGTATATTGAAACGAATCAATTAACAATATTTGTTTGCAGGCAGGCATAGTGAAAAACAGCACCGAAAAGAAGTAGCTAAACTTGGGCAACATGAATTTCCCCATATTTTTCATAATTACTTATTTAATTCTGGGTAGTGTTTGCATGTGGGTGTAAAGGTAGGGCAACAGAGGTTTAAACCATGCATGGTCTAATACAAGCCAGAATGCAATATGGACATATATTTGTTTAGTTGCAATGCTTAAACTATGCTGTAGCAGTCTGAAATGTACTTACTTACCTACCGTTACTGTACAGTAGATAGTAATTGTGTAATGCTGTATATCTTACTAATATACTGGGGAGAGTGTGTGTGTGTGTGCATGTGTGTGTGTGTGTGTGTGTGTGTGTGTGTGTGTGTGTGTGTGTGTGTCTGTCTGTTGGTCTGTCTGTGGACACAAGTAAAGCAAAATGAGCCATGTCTTTCTGAACATTTTCAAAAGAGGAAGCTACCTGCTTCTTGAAACATTTTTGGTGAGAAGCACAAAAAGGTCAAGAAGTGGACTTAGCAGGTAAAAGTACACTTTCTTTTGCAGTGGAACTGTATGCTTGTTTGTGTATAATTGCTTGGTTCATAACCCAAGCTTACATAAAAAGTGCTTACTTTTTAGGGATGCATCAAAAATTATGGTTGAGCCAATACTTGAAAACTTTTGCTAAGTGTAATTGTCTAAAATGTCTCCGTAGTAAAATTACACGTCGCCAAGTGTATTTATTACATTCTGGTAGATTCTGAGTGACTTATTTTTGAAACTCACCTTTGATAAATTAATCAACTTTGTCCCTAAATTCTTCTTTAGATTTACTTGCAACTGTATTGACATTTGACATTTATGTTTGCCTGAGAATTCTGCACTTTATATGGTGTGGCAGTAGATACTAGTATAAGGAATGTCCCTATGTTTATTTCACTTGTTTCTCTTTCCATTGGTACTGTCCCTAACAACACTTTGGAAATTAAAAGATAATACAAAGTCAGATAGTATAGTCAACAGATTTTACCCATTCACCAATAAACAGATGTTTGTTTTCATGCTTTTATCAGTTATTTAGATGTTTTGATTTGAAAAAAAAAAGTAATATAATCTTAGCAAAGCATTTACAGATATGTGCTATAATGAACGTTTGGAAGTAGGCGTGCAAGGTCCTGTTTAGTCAAGAAATTCAATAACAGTTAAATTCACTGTTAATTAGTGGATGTCTGTTTTTCCTCAAAAAGACACTGTGAGATGGTGGAGAAATAAATGGATGTTAGAGATTGAGTTACCTTGTATCTGCCAGTGTAGGACCCGACAGGCTGTAACCATGTAGATTGGGTCTTTTATTTATGCTTCTAATCCTGGATCATTATCTGTCTTCATGGCATCAAGGCAGAGATGCTGATGTGATGATTGAGTTTTTGGGCCAGTACTGCAGCTGCTCATATCACACTACTGGCCTTAAATCCACTTGTCTTTACCCCTGAATAACTACTTACTAGAGAATGTGACACAACCTGGCTCTTTTCCAGTGATTCTTGTATGTGGTGAACTGTAGATTTCAGAATGCCTGAGTTGTGCAATGGTCAGAGCCCCTTTCGCTGCATCACTAATGATGTGTCATTACTCCATGATTCTAGATCTCCCGTGGGTACAGAGGAGTACAGTGCTGTCCCCTGACAAGGTCTGGGCTAGACCAAAGTGCTCATCACTAAGGGCACTGGGACCATTAGCTGCCTGATTTAGGGCACTTAGCAGGCAATCCTTTTTAACTGTGGTGGGTGAATATTATAACAGATTTATGTGCTGAAAATAAATCAGAAAATCATAAGCCTTTTGTGATAAAGGCTCCTGGCTTTGTCCTTGCTCCTCATTTGGGACATAACTTATCCTGACAGCCTTTATCACCTTTCTTATATGTCCCTTTAAAGCACTAAATAACTTTACCTGCTTATCCCCTTCTAATACCTCACTTCATTGTACTTCTTAAACTACTATACCTACTTCTAATTAGCACAACCTAATTACTATTCCATCGCTACGTCTCTGTTAAGACTCAGACTTGCTTATCTCCTCTAATACGCACTCTGTTGTATTTCTTACATTACTGCTATCTGTCTTTTACACCACTCTACTATCTGTAAAGTCTCAGTACAAGGTTTGTAAATTTAATGATAGTGAATATCAATATAAATTTTATAATACTGACTATTATGCTACATATTCACTGAAACTGCATTATAAAATGTGTTATTGTAAATATCAGTTGTATTAAATACAATGCCTTATAGCTTTCCTCACCCACTCTCTGCTGAAAAAGGGCACCTGTGCTCAGCTGGACCTTCCCGGTAAACAAATGCCAATAAATAAATAAATACATAATAAATTAAGCTAGTTTACTCAAAAAAATAAATAAAAAATAGAAAATAAAAAAATAATATAAATGAAGCATTGAATAGGAGTGAGGCAAAAGTCCACTGCACCTTTGACTTTCAAGTATGAAATTATAGCTTTCTTTATTATATACAAATTCCAAGATTGCAGTTTGTCAGACAGTTAGAGTTTGGAGATCTCATACTTAGTATATATATTTATATAAATATTTATTTATATGTGTATATATTGTCTTTTACCAGGAAAGTCCAGCTGGACACAACTCCCATTTTTAGTGGAAGCCTGGTGAAAAAAGCTGCACATAAAATATGTATTTACATGTTAGAGTTTATTATAAAATACGTATTTACATGTTAGAGTTTATTATAAAATACGTATTTATGACGAACAATACAAAGTAAACATTTTAAGCATAACTTTGCAGCTAGTAATGAGACTAATAGTAAAGATATTTATGATATACATTAGAAGTTATATTATGTTACATAAGTCAAAGCCGTGTTAACTTGTAACAGCTGGATTATGTTACATAAGTCAAAGCCATGTTAACTTGTAACATCTGGATTATGTTACATAAGTCAAAGCCATGTTAACTTGTAACATCTGGATTATGTTACATAAATCAAAGCCATGTTAACTTGTAACAGCTGTATTATTTTACATAAGTCAAAGCCGTGTTAACTTGTAACATCTGGATTATGTTACATAAGTCAAAGCCATGTTAACTTGTAACATCTGGATTATGTTACATAAGTCAAAGCCGTGTTAACTTGTAACAGCTGGATTATGTTACATAAATCAAAGCCGTGTTAACTTGTAACAGCTGGATTATGTTACATAAGTCAAAGCCATGTTAACTTGTAACAGCTGGATTATGTTACATAAATCAAAGCCGTGTTAACTTGTAACACCTGGATTATGTTACATAAGTCAAAGCCATGTTAACTTGTAACAGCTGGATTATGTTACACAAGTCAAAGCCGTGTTAACTTGTAACATCTGGAGATACAAGACTGATGATAATGCACATATAGGGGTCAGTATATGAATATCAACATTAATGAGGTACGGTATCACCAAAGCAGGAACAGAAAATAGAAGAGGAAAGATATAAGCAGAAATAATAACAAAAATAGAAGTAGAAAAGTTCTGCTAGCAGAGGGGTTGAGCTAACCACAGACAGGCAAGATGATGAGGTGGGTGAGGAGGGGTATTACTAAGAGAGGATTAAGGATGGATGTTAGTTGGAGGAGCAGTAGTTGGGGTAAAAGAGAGACAGGGTAAGTAAGGTGAAAGCATGTTTTCATTTTAATGTTGGAAATTCAAATTTACACTTTCTTATTCACACTTTTTAGTGCCACAAATGTGATGCTCTGCTTTTAATATTGTATTTTTCTCTGCTGTCTTCCTTCAGCCCTCTTGTTATCAATCAGCTCATTCATGCCTTCACTGTGGCAAGAGCCCATCTGGGAAGGCAATCATCCAGGCAGTCATCAGGGCTTTTATTTTAGGGCTATTGCCTTGGGCTGTGTGGGGAGAGTCTGCCCCAAGTAAGAATCTTTTTGATATTTTTCTGTTTATGTAACTGTACCACTCTGATCATGACTTACTGAAAAACAATTTGCTTGGTGAATAATGTTGTATTAAAGCCAGATCTGATTTGTACTACTCTGATCTCAGTAGTTCAGGCAGAACAATTATTTTGGATGAGGATACTACCTGGAGATTCTGTAAACCCAGAGATACTGATTACCTAATGAGAGACACAGTTGCAGCCTGTGTCTACGGGGAATATAGCTGGCAAAGCAGAGGCACTACAAGATCTAGAAATGAATAAAAGCTCCAATCCTGACAAAGGGTATGATGGGTCCAAACTGTTTTAATACCTACGTACCTTAAAACAATGTCAGAAAACTGCTGACACTTCTGCTTACTTCTCTCAGACTGGAAAATGTGTTTTTGCCTTGGTATTGTACATCTGTCCAAATACAAACATTTCTGTCTTCAACATATTGTGCTTATAGTAACACAATTTATTTATTTGTTTATTTATAGTTGTTGACGAGGGTAGTCCAACTGCAGTTGATACTTCCTTTTCAGAAAAGCTTCAGGGTACGATAAGATACAAAATAAAATACAAGATATATTATATAACAAAACAACATAGATTCTTACTCCAAAATGATATTAACAATGCAGTCTTCTAAAAAAAAACAGAAAAATAACAAAGTAAAAAATGTGAAAAAAACATCAGTGACCTACTGCTAGCTCTCATCACCTCTTTGTACATTTAAGCCATATGACCCATTGCAGGCGTATATGCATATTGAGCGCAGTGGTCAAATGTTTTCCAAAAAGTTGTGAGCATCTGACTCACACAACATCTATCACAGCACAATCTCATATCTTCAAATGAGCATGCATTTGGGGCTGGCCATTGCCGTACAGCACTCAGTGATTGTCTAAATGACTATATATCCATTATAGTGGACAAAGGAAATTGTATTCCAAATTGTTATCCAGACCTGCTGGAATCATCATCACTTACTACCATTAAGGTAATGAAAGCAGACAGAATGGAGACTTTCCAATTGGTTATCAAAGGTATTTATCCAACTGTAGTGAGTCAGTAATGTGCCAGAAAAAACAGCTTGTCCCTTACCAGGTAAAGACAATAGCTTCTGAAGTTTCAACTCTGGGACTGTCTTTATTCTGGCAGCATAATGTATACAGATACCAAAAACATTTTTGTTGTATAACACACAGGTGATTCCAGCCTTGTACAAAATGCAAATGATCCCACGTGTTTAAGCAAACTTTTCAGTCAGATTTCATTTCCTTTTATGTGTGGTTAAATAACAACAGACTACTTCTCAATGATCATAAAACAAAAAGGTATGCTGTTTGGTAAAAATCTCCACATGTTTTAGTAAATTCTCTTTTACACTCCTGTAAGTGAAGCAGAGCTCTGGAAATTATGCAGAATAAAGTATTTGGCTACTGCAATTGAGGTACGTTTTTCCTTCCAAGGCCGTGTAGGTGATGTAGTAAAACAGATAATCCAAAAATGTGGGTGGAGTGTAACAGAGAAAGCACAAAATTATATTTCTGAAATTAAAATAACCATTACACAATCGATTGTAATTCAAAACTGACTCTATAGTCCCACTGTGTAAATAAATGTATCTCAGAATGTTTTCCACAATGTGGTGACAGTCTGATCTCTGAACAGCATATACTCTGTAGCAGAGATGTAACCTGTTACATGTGTAGCACTGAATTAAATAAAGCAGGGATGATGAACCCATCTAATAAACTAACATAATTTCACCTCTTTTGCTGCAAACTCCTTTATAGTTAGCTATGTTCATCTGCTAAGGAGGAAGCAATTAGAGTCATCAATTGTTTTCCTGCTTAGCATTCGAAAAACATGCAGTAAAACTGGAGCGAAAACATGGAGTCATACGTTACTCATCATGGCACTGCCTGTAGAATCTCATGATATACTAAATATTTCAAGCTTTTCTCAGTAAGGCACTCATTGATGGAGAAGATACCTAAGTTATGACACTACTTACATTTCTATCGGCCCAGTTTCTCAAGTTACCTGTTGACGATATATGTAATTTGCTGTTCATTCGGTGTTATACGACATCCACCTCTTAGCTCATAAATGAGCTCTCAGTTGTCTTGCAACTTGAATTGAAATGATACAATGTTTCAGTGGTATTCCTACAAATGAGTGCCCTCATATAGTTGATGCAAAAAAAACTTAATTCAAGTGATTTCCTACAGCACCCATCATACTGGGATAATTTTATTGTTTGCTATAACTACAGGTGATTGTAGGACTCATAACTGTGCATATCAGTCTGTCCTTTTATTTAATTAAAAGGGAATTACATTCATTTGTATCACCACTGATGACTGTTCATTCCATTTAAAGTATATGCATGGGACACTATTGTCATGCATCTAAGGTTTGATAGTAACACAGGATTAAGGTTCTACTCCACGTGGAGCATTTCTTGACAGGCACCTAATGTAAACTAATATTTTTTTGAACTGATCAGGTTGTATTAATTTTTTTTCACAAAAATTTCAGTGCTGACTATGCCTTCATGTGCATGCTTAATTTCTGCACACAAAAATGTGGGTTATTTTCTTGAATCCCACCAATGAAAGTTCTTGAAAACCTGAATTAGCCATGAGGCTAATAAATAACTCATGTTATATATCCTCAAATGCTAATTAATTGCAAAGCAATTTATACCTATGAACTGCATCACAGCACATGATATGAATCACATTCCAGTACAACACTTTCAGCTCATAGATAGTGAGAGGGTGTAGAGTGATTTCAGGATTCGATGTTACTGGCTATCTAACTATGTACTTATGTTAGTGTACTTGGGAACACTATTATACATTTGTAATTATGGAAGAAAACTTGCAATTCACACTTGCATGAACAAAAATAACTGAAAAAAGCAGATGGATATGTACAAAAATTATCTTCAGTATCATAGTATAATAGCATTAACACTTGGTTAGGGTATGGGGTGTGCTGTGTTATACTCACTCCTGCTGTGATTGGTCACTTGTGCTTTATCCTGTGGAATAAACTGCAGCGCTCTTGAATATAATTTTAACCCACACCCTAGTAATGTATACTGCGGTGGTGGTGCTGCGGTAGTGTTGTCACTTCACAGTAAGATGTTGTCCTGTTCGATTCTCAGCTAGAGCATCTTCTGTGTGGATACATGCATGAATGGGCATACCTTTGTTGAAGGTTGTGCATCAGGGCTGGCAACTTGGCACGTAAAAATCTACTGCCAATCATTAGCGGACCGGAGTTCTGCTGTGGCGACTCCTAACTGGGAAAAGCTGAAAGACACAACAACAACAACCCTAGTAATGTATATAAATAATATATCAGTCTCTTCTGTTAGCATAGGCCTTCACTGGTAAACTAGAAAAAATACTGTTGATACAATCAGCAGTCGTATTTTTTATTTTTTATCTTTAAAAAAATTGGACCACTTCTTTTTCGCTTACCCTCAGTTTCTTATCCAGTTGACTCTCTCAGAACTGATAAGGGGTTATCATATGGCAGCCTAAAAGAGGATTTTTATTTTCTTCAGGCAAATGACAACTTGGAAGAGAGGCACAAGTACCCTTCCCAAGAGGGCACAGCTTGAACCTATTTGTGTGTGGCTGTGAGATGTCCACTCCCTCAGCTCCCACCAACTGCTATTCAAACCTGGGTCATCTAGGTCATACTCTGACCTATCTCTC
Organism: Protopterus annectens; assembly: GCF_019279795.1. Lineage (NCBI taxonomy): Eukaryota > Metazoa > Chordata > Ceratodontiformes > Protopteridae > Protopterus > Protopterus annectens. The sequence continues at coordinate 1,431,558,397 of NC_056733.1, read as the reverse complement.
TGCATCATCCAATCAGTTTTTTACTTCATATCTCAGCAGCAGAAATTCATGCAGCTGAATAAAGACCAGTTCCGATTTTTGGCGCAGAAAGTTAGAAATATGACTGTCTTCTAGTTTTATTTGCTGTTTTATCTCACGTAATTACCTGTTGCATGAATTTAGTCTCAGAATAATTTTATGAGCATGAGGAAGAACTGAATTTGGCAAAATGATACACCCACTGTAGGAAATAGCATATTGTTTCTTTATGTTCCTCTGATAGCAACAGTATGTACTTCCATGATTTCAATGTGCTTATAGGATATAATCATTTCAGTAAAGAAAATAGTTAACAGTCTCTCTCCTTCTGTGTGTGTGTTGTTGAGCTACAACAGCTACAACAGTAGGGTGAAAACATATTTATCCAGCCCCTCTGCTCTAACCAAACAGCCCTCTGTACTGCTTGTACACACCTCATCTCACAAATTCTCCTGCAAACACTAAGGAAAAGCTATAGAAAAGTATCAGCTTGTGTTTCAGGCGTTAGTTTCCTTCATCAGTTAAGGAGTTTACCCTCACATGAGCTAAAAAGGAAACCAAGAGCTAATCTGTTTGAATTGTTACAGAATTTAGGATTGACTATAATCAGATGTTATTGTTTGTGCATTCTGCTTCCTACGTTGCTGATATTCAGCATTAATAAACTCTGTAACAAAAGCCTGAAGAGATTAAATATGAATGTTGGAAGAGAGAATGAGTGTGGAATATACTAAATTATAGACACTACATGAACTCAAGATACCAGATTAGCTGCCAAGCTGAAGGTGCATGCTACCACTGACTACACCATTAAGGTTGACCTTAAAACAAAAACTAACAATTTGTTTATAAAAGTGAGCACTTAGCAGGAGTAATACATTGCAGTGTAATTACTTCACGGCAGGGTAAAACGCTCAGCTTTGCACTGCAGCAATATCCACACTCTTGTGCTCTATGTTTTATCTCATGAAAATTAATAAGGTAGGAGAGAAATATTTTCATATAACAAAGGGATGTGTAATAACCCAAAAGGGGGTTCAGGCTGATGTAAGGAAGCGTTTTTTCCCTGAGCCAGGAGTTGATTCCTGGGAAAGCCTGACAAGTCTCTAAGGTAAGGGGAAGTAGCAGGATTGTTTCCAGCCATGTTAAACAGGGGATCTCACTAGCACAAGCTCCGTTTTAAGGATGGGTATGGGGCGTGGTTTAATTTACTGACATGCTCAGAAGAGCATAATATGTAAATGGTGACTGATGAGATCGTAGCAAGGAATCTTACCTAGGACTCTAATTGTTATATAGTAGTGCTGTAGTATGAAAACCCAGCATTGATGTAGACAATGACAGGCAGAATGAAGAAATAACATCATCATAATGTTGCTGTTCATGTTGTATGGAAGTGAAATGACATTTTGAATAAAGTCACCATTTCTGAAGATTTGTTATACAGAAAGGTGTTAAGAAGAAAAGAACTCGATGGAGTTTGCATAATGGTTAAGGTGTTTATCTCGCAGACACAAGGTCCTGGGTTTGATTGTCACATTTGAGGAAACTGGCTAGGCTTACGATGCCCCACAAGGGCAGTAAACTTCATATTTATCTATAAATAATGCAAAGTAAAACAAAGTAAGAAAATTGTTGTGGGCTTTGGGGTAATGGCTTTATGAGTAATGATTCAGGAGTGCATTATATACAGACTGCAGAAGACAGTTTAAGGGCGTTAGACATTTAATAAGAATATAGAGTACACTAGTGAGTGACATTGATAATGTCAGTCACCAATGTGTGATTCTGGGGTTTGTGCAGGAATGATCGTAGATTGTGCTCTCATGAGAGTTTTTGTTCTGCTCAGGACACTGTGAGCTAGGGGTTGGTAGCAGGAATGTGGGGGCAGTGCTTTTGTGTGAGAAGGGTTGGGGCCTTATCTCCCTGCAAAAAGATGTTTATAATATTGACTGTGGATCACAGTCCAGTGATTTTGAAAGATAGGACAGTGGGCCAGATAAAAGGAAAAGTGAGGAAAGTTTTATTGCAGCACATAGTTGCTTGAAACAAGTTCACAGAATAACTGGGTATGAGTTGTACTGTATAGGACAGTAATGGCGAACCTATGACATGCATGTAAAAGGTGACGCATCATGAAGTTTTGGGTCACAGACCAGCTTTCACCAACACCCAAGTTACCAAAGTAACTGAATGAACAAAAACACAAGAAATATGTGACCCTGCATTTATTTATCAAACTCGGCAACAAAAAAGTAATTCATTGATGTTAATCAAATCAAATGCAATGTGTTTCATATTTTTTTCAGTTCAATTCAAAATTACTGTTAAAAGTAGGGTAATTTTTTGGTGCACTATTTTAAACCCAATTATAAGTGCACATATTGTTTTCTCTATTGTAAGTCACTGATTTTTCTTTTACATAGAAGCACAGATGATTGGACTTTTGTTTTTTTAAATAAATGAATATGTAAAGAATTGTTTCTCTTTTGTTGGGGGGGGGGTGACATGCCAGCAGAGTCAAGATAGGCATTTTCCGACTTTTTGACAGGCTGAGCCCAAAAGGTTCACCACCACTGGTATAGGATATTCACTGTAGAATCATAAACACTAGAAAACAGAAGGGAAAAATAAATATTATGGTTCATTTGTGTGTTTTGACAGTGTGCAGAGACCACTGAGGGGTGTTTATAGGTTCATATGTTCATAGGTGTTTACTAGGCTAACAAGCACAAGGGCCTTTTTAAGCCTAGCCATGCATCCCAAATTTCTGACAAGTCCTGGTACCCTTGATAATTGTAAGCAGGGGCTTAGGAGATGAAACATTTAAAAGCAAGGGCCTAGGAGATGAACCATTTATAGGCTGCCTGTGCCCATTAGAGGCATAGGTGCCAAACCAGGGATGAATTTCCTATTCCCCATCCAATTTTCTAAGTTATACCTGAATTGGGTTAGGGAGCTTGTTCCAGAGAAATGGTAGTCTCTGAGATATATACCTGTCTCTCCAGCAGGTTCTATTTATATCACAGGCAAGGTTTAAGTCTTTAGAATGGGTAAGTCTAGTGTTGTTTGTTTTGTGGATATGCAGAAGGTCCATCAGGGTGAGGTCTTACTATGCTTTGTATGCCAGGCACAGATATCCCCTCAGTGCCTGTAGGAGATAGAATATAGGATAGGGCCTTGATGCAGTCTGCATAGGACATGTTACTTATGTCCTGTATTCTTTCAGTGAGGAACCACTTTGGACATTCCAACTGTTGGATACGTCTGGCTAACTACATACCAAAGGGGGCATTGCACTCAATGATAGGTCTGATGAATGCAGAATATAGTTGAACAATGACTTTCTTGGACTTGCCATACCTTTGTTTGTAAGTTGCACAACATAGAATGATTTACTGACTACTGTAGACGCATGATGGTCAAAGACTAGATTACTGTTTATGTGTATCCCGACGTCCCTGACTACTGGGTCAACCCTTAAAGGTATGTTGTCAATATGATAGCAACCAGGGATGGATGACCTCCCAATGGATACCATTATGCATTTTTTTGGCATTTAGTTTTAGTCCATGGCTCTGACACCAGTTGTTTATTTGTGTTAGTCTTGGATTCAGCGACAGCTCCTAATTTGCAACCATCTGCAAATTTAGTAAGCCAGAGACCACTGACACTGGTCTTGAATTCAGAAAAGTAAATGCCAAAGGATGTTGACTGAGAATGTAACTTTTGTCTCACCTTTAGATTCTATAGTAAAAAGGCCAAGGGAAAATTGTATTGCTTGGTGGGATGACCAACTGATAGGGTAGCTCATTATGGGCCTAGTGCAAACTGAGTGGCCGGCTTTAACCTTAAACAATAGACACACATAACCAAATAAAGACCTCACAAATAATCACTTAATTATTTTATTATGTGCAGTAAGGCACCTTGTGGCTGAGTGCAGGCTTTCTGCAACTGGTGTACCTCTGCCTTCAAATTAGTTTGATGGATTGAGGCCATTTTCTGAATATGACCTTATAGAGAGTGCTGCATACAACTGGTAGGTCAGTGAAATATTAAACACTTTTAATCCTGTCAATGCAGATGTGATGGTCACTGTGGTTTAACAAGGCACCTATAGCAACATAAGATGTGTACTTTGTATGCTTTTGGTTTTGAATACAGGTTAGGCCTCTGGGTAACTCTGCATAAACAGCATGAATTACAAACTGAAGTTGTGCTGTCTGCCCATCAGTTTTCTTAGTTGTAATCAGCCATTTCTTCTTGTGCTTATTTATATGTACCTCTTGTTACTACACAAACTCTTCTTCAGTTTCAGCCCTTATTTGTTTGTTCTGTAGCTATGCATTTCTGTTGCACATGGATATAAAGTTAAAAAATGTTTACCTAACTCAGTATTAATGCAGTTAATTTTTGAATATATATATGTTTTGGGCTTTTTTTACCAGGTCACTGAAACTGTTATAATGGCTGGTGGCTTTTTTTCATAGACTTACTAGCTGCTTAGTAAAAAAGTTGTTTCAACATCCACTGGTTCTGTACTCGTAAAAAAAAAGTCCATTGCTTTGCTTTCTGTTAACATGCAGCCTGCTTCTGTTAACTGTTTCTGTCGTTCAGACAGAACACAACAAAGGTAAATTCCCATTGGGGAACATCCCTGTTTTGCAGTTTCAGAGAGTGTTCCACTTTCTAATCACTTCATTGTCCCCTTACAGAGCAAGTTTCTTTATTTGCTTTATTTTGCAGTAGTTTATCATGAAACTTTTGAGTCTGTAATGGTACCTTCTCTTAGCAGTACATTTTGTGGTCTGGGCATTCAAATGCAGAAATGGAAAATTCAAACATTTTCTAGAATCTGGTCAAGATTTGGTTTGTAGTAGTATTTTATTTCAACTGAATAAAATGAAAAGTTAGTAAGAACAATAGTCAGAAAAATGAAATGTCCTAGAGTTTACAGACAGGCAGAAAGACAGATAGCAAGCAAACTTTACTGACCAGAAATGGCAGTGGATGTGCATACTGTGTGATACGAACCATCCATGTATGAAGCAAAGGTGCAATGACAACATGTGGACTGAATTTATGCAGCAGCATACATCCCAGCAAAGGGGAACTGTCAAAAAATTGATAGCATTTTATCTATGATATCATGGCTTCTTTTTCTACTGGTAGTCATTTATTTTCCAAACTTGATGGTAGCTATTAGAACATGTACCATTCTAAGAAGACATTTATATTACATTTTTTTATTTTATTAACCACTTAGTTTTACAGGATAACCAATGGATTCTTCCTTTTTTGGGGGAGCAGGCACCCATATTTGTTTCTGTAAACAGACACTGAACATGCATTTGTCATTGCTTACTATTGACTTGCATTGGTCATAAGCTGTGGCATTGACACACATCACTATCCAATTTAACACCTGCATTTCAGTGCTGGACTCGCATGGATGCAAATGAACATCTAAGTGTGACACTGAAAACTAATAACATTGTGACCATTTATTAACCAAGTTAAATATATATGTATGTAAACTTTAGAGTTATCTACAGGTCTACAACAAACACTACAAAGACTTATCTTAGGATGTGATTTCATTAGGTATGGAAGTGCCATTCTGCATCCAGTAGCCACTGTATAAAAATCACATTTTGGAACAGAGTTTTGCAATGACAATGACATATTTTGTGAAATAAAACAGTGTATCATGCACAAGAATACAATGCTCCTACATATACAAGTATTATGTTACAGGATGCTGCTGCTTACACAAGTACTGCATTTCACAAAACATTCATAGGTACACAGTTACTGTGTCACCTGGCAGGTACAGTGTTGGATTACAATGCTCCTAGAAAAGCAGCCACTGTTATTCACAGGTAATGTGTCACAGTCTACTGTTCCTACAATATACAGGGACTATGTCACAGAGAACTGTTCCTATAACCACAGTTACTGTGTCACAGAGTGCTGTTTCTGTATGCACAAGTATTATATCACAGAGTACTGTTCCTACATGCACAGGAACCGAATCACAGAGTACCACTCATACATGCACATGTACTAATTCACAGAGTACTGTTCCTACTTGCACAGGTACTGTATCAAATAGTACTGTTCCTACATGCACAGGTACAGTGCCATAGATCACCCTTCCTACATGTGCACTTATTATGTCACAGAGTACTGTTCCTACATGTGCAGGTACTGTGTCACAGACTACTGTTCCTACATGTGCAGGTACTGTGTCACAGACTACTGTTCTGACCTACACAGGTACTGTGTCACAGAGTAGTGTTCCTACATGCATAAGTACCGAGTCACAGAGTACTGTTCCTACATACACAGGTAATGTGTCACAGAGTACTGTTCCTATGTGCACAGGTACTGTGTCAGAGAGTTCCTACATGCACAAGTACTGGGTCACAGAGAACTGATCTTAAATGTACATGTTCTGTGTCACATAGTACTGTTCCAACATGTGCAAGTACTGTGTCACAGAGTATTATTCCTACATGCACAGGTACTGTGTCACAGACTATTGTTCCTACATGCACAGGGACTGTGTCACAGAGAGCCGTTCCCATGTACTCAGGTAGTGTGTGACAGAGTAGTGCTCCTACATGCACAGGTACTATGTTGCAGAGTACTGTTCCTACATGTGCAGGTACTGTGCCACAAACTACTGTTCCAACATACAAGGTACTGTGTCACAGAGTACTGTTCCTACATACACAGGTACTGAATCAGAGAGCACTGTACCTACATACATAGGTATTGTGTCAGAGAGTACTGTTCCTACATGTGCAGGTACTGTGTCACAGGCTACTGTTCCTACATGCACAGGTACTATGTCACAGAGTATCATTCCTACATACACTGGTACTGAATCACAGAGTACTGTTCCTACATGCGCAGGTACTATGTTGCAGAATACTGTTCCTACATGCACAGGTACTATGTCACAGAGTATCATTCCTACAAACACTGGTACTGAATCACAGAGTACTGTTCCTACATGCACAGGTACTATGTTGCAGAGTACTGTTCCTACATGCACAGGTACTATGTCATAGAGTACTGTTCCTACATGTGCAGGTGCTGTGTCACAGAGTGCTATTCCTATGTGTTCAGGTACTGTGTCACAGAGTACTGTTTCTACATGTGCAGGTACTATATCATGGAATACTGCTCATAGATGTTCAGGTACTGTGCCACAGACTACTTTTCCTATGTGCACAGGTACAGTGTCACAGTTTATTGTTCCTGTATGCACAGGTACTGTGTCACAGAGTACTGTACCTACATGTAAAGTCACTGCCTGTTATCCACAGATACTGTGTCACAGTGTACTGTTCCTACATGCACAGGGACTATGTCACAGGGTACTGTTCCTATGCACACTGTGTCATGCAGTATTATTCCTACATGCACAGGTACTATGTCACAGAATAGTGTTCCTATATGTGCAGGTATTGTGTCACAGACTACTATTCCTACATACACAGGTACTGTGTCACAGAGTACTGTTCCTATATGTGTAGGTATTTTGTTACAGAGTACTGTTCCCATGTTCACAGGTACTGTGTCACAGAGTAGTGTTCCTACATGCACAGTCACTATTATTCACAGGTGCGGTGTCACAGTGTACTGTTCCTACATGTACAGGGACTACATCACAGAGTACTGTTCCTATATGCACAGGTACTGTGTCACAGAGTACTGTTCCTACATGTGCAAGTACTGTGTCACAGACTACTATTCCTACATACACAGGTACTGTGTAAAATATTACTGTTCCTACATGTGCAGGTACTGCATCACATAGTACTGTTCCTACTACACATGCAGGTACTATGTCACAGAGTGCTGTTCCTACATGTGCAGATACTGTGTCATCGAGTACTGTTCCTATGTGCACAGGTACTGTGTCACAGAGTAGTGTTCCTATATGTGTACAGGTACTGTACTTCAGTGTATTGTTCCTACATACATGGGTAGTGTGTCACAGAGTACTATTCCTACATGTGCAGGTGCTGTGTCACAGACGACTTTTCCTACATGCACATGTACTGTGTCATAGAGAACTTTTACTATGTATACAGGCACAGTTTCATAGTTTATTGTTCCTGTATTCAGAAGTATGGTGTCACAGAGTACTGTTCCTACATGCAGAGCTGCTTTGCCAAAGAGTACTGTTCCTACACGTGCAGGAACTGTGTCACAGAATACTATTGCTACATGCAGAGATACTGTGTCATAGAGTACTGCTTCTTTGTTTGCAGGTACTGTGTCACAGAGTAGTGTTCCTACATGCACAGGTACTATGTCACAGAATAGTGTTTCTACATGTGCAGGTACTATGTCACGGACATCTTCTTCTTCTACTTTTCGCTTTTCCCAGTTAGGGGTCGCCACAGCGGATCAGCTGTCCGCTCATGATTGGCAGTAGAGTTTTACAGTGCTGAGTTGCCAGCCCGGCGCCCAACCTTCCACAGAAGGCACACACACACACACACACACACACACTCACACCTAGGGCCAATTTAGTGTGTTCAATCCACCTACAGCATGTCTTTGGGATGTGGGAGGCAACCGGAGCACCCAGAGGAAACCCACGCGACCACAGGGAGGACATACAAACTCCACACAGAAGGCACCCCAGCCAAGGATCGAACCAGAGAACCTCTTGCTGTGAGGTGACAGTGCTAACCGCTGCACCACCATGGCCGCCCTATGTCACAGACTATTGTTCCTATATACGCAGGTCTTGTGTCACAGAGTACTTTTCCTACATACACAGGTACTGAGTCACAGAGTATTGTTCCTACATATACAGGCACTGTGTCACAGAGTACTGTTCCTATGTTCACAGGAACTGTGTCAGAGAGTAGTGTCCCTACATACATAGGTACTGTGTCACATAGTACTGTTCCTACATGCACAGTCACTGTTATTCACAGGTACTGTGTCACAGTGTACTGTTCCTACATGCACAGGGACTATGTCACAGAATACTGTTTCTGTATGCACAGGTACTCTGTCACAGAGTACTGTTCCTACATGCACAGGTACTGTTTGGCAGAATAGTGTTCCTGCCTGTGCAGGTACTGTGTCACAAACTACTATTCCTATATACACAGGTACTGTGTCACAGAGTACGTTTCCTATATACAAAGGTACTGAGTCACAAAGTAGTGTTCCTATGTGTAAAGGTACTGTGTTACGTATTACTGTTCTTACATGAGCAGGTGCTATGTCACTAAGTACTGTCCCTACATGTGTACATCTGCAGGTACTGTGTCACAGAGTACTGTTCCTACATGCACAGGTACTGTATCACAAAGTACTGTTCGTACACATGCAGGTACTGTGTCACAGAGTACTCTTCCTATATGTGCACAGCTACTGTGTCACTGAGTACTGTTCCTACATGCACAGGTACTGTGACACTGAGTACTTTTCCTACATGCACAGGTACTGTGTCACTGAGTACTTTTCCTATGTGCACAGGTAATATGTCACATAGTACTGTTTCTGTGTGTACAGGCACTGTGTAACAGTGTATTGTTCCTATATGCACAGGTAGTGTGTCACAGAGTACTGTTCCTACATGCACAGGTACTATATTGCAGAGTATTATTCCTACATGCGCAGGTGGTATGTCACAGAATACTCTTCCTATATGCATAGATACTGCATCACATAATACTCTTCCTATATGCACAGATGCTGTGCCACATAGTACTATTCCTACATGTGGAGGTACTGTGTCATAGAGTACAATTCCTACATGCACAGGTATTGTGTCACAGAGTGTTGTTCCTACATGTGCAGGTACTGTGTTACAGAGTATTGCTCCTACATGTGTAGGTACTGTGTCACAGAGTACTGTTCCTACATGCAAAGGTATTGTCACAGCATACTTTTCCTACATGCACATGTATTATATCACAGTGTATTGTTCCTGTGTGCACAGATATGTGTCACAGTGTATTGTTCCTACATGCACCGGTACTGTGTCACAGAGTGTTGTTCCTACATGTGCAGGTACTGTGTTACAGAGCATTGCTTATACATGTGTAGGTTCTGTGCCGCAGATTACTGTTCCCACATGCAAAGGTATTGTCACAGCATACTTTTCCTACATGCACATGTATTATATCACAGTGTATTGTTCCTGTGTGCACAGATATGTGTCACATTGCATTGTTCATACAAGCACAGGTACTGTGTTACAGAGTACTGCTCATACGTACACGTACTCTAGCCCAAAGTACTGTCTTATGGGCACAGGTACTGTGTCATAGAGTATTGTTCCTACATGTGCAGGAATGGTGACAGAGTACTGTTCCTATCTGCATAGGTACTTTCTCATAGAGTACTGTTCTTATGTTCACAGATACTCTGTCACAGAGTACTGTTCTAGGGGCCCAGGTAATGTCTCACAGAATACTGTCCCTGCATGCCCAGGCACTGCATTACAGAGTACTGTTTCTTCATGCCCAGTACTGTGTCACAGTGCATTGTTGTTACATCTGTAGGTACTGTGCTTCAGTGTAATGTTCCTATAAGCACAGGTACTATGGCAAAGTGTCCTATTTCTACATGTTCTCTAAATTCAGTGATATTGTACCATTCATGGGTACTGTGTCACAGAGTACTCTTCGTACATGTAAATATACTGTGTCACAATGTTTTGTTTCTACATGCACAGGTGTTGTGTCACAGAGTATTGTTCCCAGATCCACATGTTCTGTGTCCCAGTGTATTATTCATACATACACAGGTACAGTGTCACTGTGATTTTTTTTTTTTTTTTTTTTATGCACTGGTACTGTGTTACAAGATATTATTCCTCTATGCACAGGTACTTTGTCACAGTGTATTGTTCCTATGTGCACAAGTACTGTGTTGCAGCATATTCTTCCTCCAGCCAAAAGTACTGCATTGTTTCAGTGTGCACATGTTTTGTTCCTACATGCATAGAGACTGCATCAACATGTATTATTTCTCCATACAGAGGTACTGAGTGTGAATTGTTCCTATATGCACAGGCACTGTGTGTGAATTGTCCTTACATAGACAGGCCTTGCATGTGAATTGTTCCTACATACAAGTCATGGTGCATTATTTCTACATGCACAGGTTCTACTGTACTGTGTATTGTTCCTATATGCACAGAAACTGTGTTTCAAGCATACTATTCCAGCGTGTATAGGTACTGTGTCACAATGTTTTGTTTCTGCATGCAGAGCTACTGTATCAAAGTGTAGTGTTCCTACATACATAGGTACTGTGTCCTGTGTATTGTTTCTACATGCACAGGTACTATTCCTGCATGCACAGGTACTGTGTCAGAGCATATTTTATTTCAATTTGCACAGATACTATGTCACAATATGTTGTTCCTAGCTGCACAGGTACTGTGTCACAATGTACTGCTCTGAAGTGCACAGTACCAGGTGACAGCATACTTTTCCTACATGCACAGGTATTATGTCACAGTGTATTATTCCTATGTGCACAGGTACTGTGTCACAATGTACTGCTCTGAAGTACACAGTACCATGTGACAGCATACTTTTCCTACATGCACAGGTGCCATGTCACAGCATACTTTCCCTACATGCACAGGTATTATGTCACAGTGTATTATTCCTATGTGCACATGTACTGTGTCACAATGTACTGCTCTGAAGTGCACAGTACCATGAGACAGCATAGTTTTCCTACATGCACAGGTACCGTGTCACAGCATGCTTTTCCTACTTGCACAGGTATTATGTCACAGTGTATTATTCCTATGTGCACAGGTAATGTATCACAAAGCACTTTTCCTACATGTGCACAGGTACTGTATCACAGAGTACTTTTCCTACATGAAAACTGACACAAATAGACTGCCATAAAAAACAGAAATTAAACATAATGCTCTTCACTTCTGTGGATCACTAGTGATATCTGCATTGCTTACTGTACTTATTTCCTTGTTTCACTTGAAAGAAAGTTACTGTTTGTCGTTTTTGCATTTAAGTTACCTGTAACACATTGCACTTAAGTTACCTGGTACTTGCTCACTAAAGCAATTATATAAGTCAGCACTAAAAATTAAAAGCACTACACCCTCACTCCCCACTGGCCCTGGTTTTCAATTATTAAGGAATTCCCAATATTATTCTAGCATGTCCAAAGGTCAGTTGTCAATCTCCTCTCCGGTCTAGCTGGTGAATCTGGGAATATTGAGGCAGTGTTACAACTGCCTCATGTACACAGGCAACCCTCTCCTCCTCCCAACAAATTCCAACACATGTGAGAGATGCAACCATATAGCCAAACTGGAGGCTAAGCTCTCTCAACTCAGTACTGGCATAACCAGTCAGGAGGAGAAGGAAACCACACTCACTACAATTCTAGTCTCACATAGACCTACCATGATAGCAAACCAAACACATAATCACACAAAAACATACTTGGAGGCTCTAAATAAAGATCTGCTGAAGCAGCAGAGACCTCTAAAGCAGACACCCAAGCAGCCGCTACCCCAAAACAAAACACGTGCAACACATATCTCACAAAGCCAGTGTGCCGAACAGTCACAGCCCTTAAGACTAAACAACACACCTGATACACTTATAATAGGTGACTCTATCGTCAGGCACACTGACGTCCCGCTCACCAGGCTGAACAAGAAGAGGGTCATGGTGAGCAGCCTGTCGGGCGCTAGGATCCGCCACATAACACAAGCACTCAGGTCACTCCAAGGCAAGTACAAATATGACTCAGTCATTGTCCATGCTGGTGTGAATGACCTGAGACGTACCTCCCTGGACTACATGAAAAGAGACATAGAGGAGCTCTCTGAGCATGTAGCCCAGACCGGTATGATCCTGATCTTGAGTAGCATCTTACCCTCACCAAGAATGATGCCACAATATGAAGACAAGATGATCAATTTCAACAATTGGCTTAAGTACTGGTGTCATTCAAAGGGGATCCAATGCCTGTCAGCTTGGGATGATATGCTCGACAAGCCACGATGCTTCGCTAGGGACGGCTTGCACCTGTCACCCCTGGACTTTCAGATATTGGCAAAGGCTCTTGCTACCCCCATAGTGTCTTTTTTAGGCAAGGCTCAAAAGACAAACCCACCTCCATAGGTATCACAAGGGATAAGAAACTAAGAGTAATGCTACTCAACGCCAGAAGTCTAAACCTCAAGATGCATGCACTCGAAACTTTCCTTAGCATGGAGAACATCGATATCTGTGCAGTAACAGAAACCTGGTTCAGGGCTCCCAAGAACACCCCAGCACTACCAGGTTATACCTCATACCATGCTTTTCGGCCCCAAAACTTGGACTGGACCACAAAAGGAGGGGGGGGAGTATCGATATTCATCAAAGATACCCACACCTCCAGGTTGGTGGCAAAGTACAAAGCATCAGAGACTATCCATGTGCAACTAACAGTGGGTAAAACTGCCTTCCAGTTTATAGCCTGCTACAGACCACCCTCCCAAACCCAGGAACCCCACTCGACCTTCCTGAGAACACTGGAAAATATGAAGGTCTCTCCAAACACCATTATATTGGGCAACTTCAACTACCCAAACATAGACTGGGAGCATTACTCTAGCTCCAACACCCTAGCCCAAAGGTTCCTAGAATTTATAAACTCAAATGGTATGGAACAACTTGTTACCACTCCCACAAGAGGGGAAAACATACTGGACCTGATCATCACCAACATGGGGACTCTATGCTCCAGACCAGAAGTGTATCCCTCACTGGTAAGATCAGACCATAAACTAATCTCACTGGATATTCACATCCCGACCCCACCCCTGCCCAGAAACCACAGTGAAAAACTTCTCTAAAGCAAATTTCACACTCCTCAAAACTGAGGTGGAATCCTTCAAAGCCCCCGGGCCTGTGGAAAATACGGCCAAGACCGCAGAATCCTTTATAAACGCATTCTATGAACACCTTCAGGAATGCATGGATCATGCGATCCCAAATAAAATCAAGACCCAATCCTCCAAAGGCAGACGTCCTGTCTGGTGGACCCCAGCCATAAACAAACTATACAATAGAAGGAGGAAGCTACTAAATGATAGAGCAAAATCCCCAAAAGGGAAGGCATCACTGATCAGTATTAGCAAAAAACTACGGGCACACATAACATTGTCTAAGGCCAGCTTTGAGAGAAAAATTGCACAGGACACTAAGGATAATCACAAGGCTTTCTTTAGTTATGTTAGGAACCTGGGTGGTAATTCCCAGATATGCTCAGAATTAGTCCAAAATGACAAAAAATACACCGAACCCACAGACATTGCCAACATCCTAACTGACAGGTTCAGCGCAAACTTCTCCCCCCCCTCCCCACCAAAAGGACAAATATCTATCCCAGCAGAGTGCTGCCCCCCTGACATCTCAGATGCTCAGGTAAGAGCCGCCCTCTCCAAAGCAAAAAACACAGCATCAATGGGACCAGACGGTGTCCCGGGCTGCGTCCTACATGAACTCCAAGAAGAGCTAAACCCAAACATAAAACTACTGTTCAATCTCAGCCTTACTACAGGATATGTGCCCAAAGAGTGACGTACAGCAACAGTGGTCCCTCTCCATAAAGGTGGTGCCTCAATGGATCCTGGAAACTATCGCCCCATAAGCCTGACTAGCTTGGTCTGCAAAGCTATGGAAAGGATCATCATGGACCTCATAAATAAAGATATTGGGGACCTACAAACACTGGATCCTACCCAGTTCGGCTTAGTTAAGGGATGATCCTGCCTCTTAAACCTGGTTGATTTCTTTGAAACAGTCACCAAGGCCATTGACAAGGGAAAGGTGGTCCACACAGCCTACCTGGACCTCGCAAAAGCCTTAGATACAATACCCCACTCGGGCATTATAGATACGCTCACCAGCTTAAATATAAACCCCTATGTCACTAGATGGATTGCAAACTGGCTCAAGGACAGAACCCACATGGTTAGAATTGCTGGAGCCATGTCAGACTCCAAACCAGTTACAAGTGGTGTCCCACAAGGCTCAGTCCTGGGACCTCTCTTGTTCGGTATATGTTTCTCGGAGGTACAGGCCAACACGGAAGGACTGTGGCTGATCAAGTTCGCAGATGACTGTAAACTGGGTGCCATAATCGACTCTCCAGCCGACACAAGCATCCTCCAAAAGGGCCTCATAGAAACAGACAACTGGTGCCAGAGCCATGGCCTCAAGCTAAATGCCAAAAAGTGTATAGTCATCCCCTTTGGCAAAAACAAAGTGCCCACAAATTACCACATAGGTGGTAATCTATTAAGTACAGAAGAAGTAATTAGGGACCTGGGGACCCAAGTTGATAGCAATCTCTCATTTGACAACCACGTGGCCAAAGTGGTTAGAAAAACATTTTATATAGCCCACCTAATCATGAAGGGATTCACATCTAGATCAGGGACGTCATCGTGCCTTTTACTCATCCCTCATCAGGCCCATAATTGAGTACAATGCCCCTTTTGGGATGTACCTTACCAGACACCTGCAGCAACTGGAAAGACCCCAAAAGTACCTCACCAAGAGGATCAAAGGGCTCAAACAGATGCCATATGCTGCCCGGTTAAAGAAACTCCAGCTCTACTCAGTGGCATACTGCCTGTTCAGAGGCGATCTGTGCCTGACGTATAAAGCCATGTCCAACCCGGAATTAATGGACATGCTGCACCTCAGAAAATCCAAATCCCATCGAGTTACGTGCTCGAGAGACTTGAACCTCAGCACTGAAATAAATAGGACATGCTGGAGGGACAGATTCATAACCCAGAGGCTCCCTTCACTCTGGAATAAAATCCCAGTCCAGGTTAGGCAGAGTCCCTCATTGACTCTCTTCAAGAGGAATCTTGATGAGTGGATGGGAGATCGTAGGTTTGCCCCGGGTATCACTTCTGTGTCATTGTTAGACAGAGGCACAGTATACTAACCTCGAAAAAGGGCATAGCAAAATAAATTTAAAATGGGTGGCGAAAGCCAAACACATTCTGGCTAGGCTTATAAATGCCCTAGGGCAGATAGCCTAGTATGAACCTATGAACTTAAATGCTATTTAATTACTGTTTACTATGAGGATTAGCGCTTTTATCTTATTCAATAGAAACATCTATAAAAAATGTGTCAGAAGCCCTCCAATTTTCCATTTTCCAAATGTAAGGTCCATGGCCTTCCCCTTAAATTTGGAACTACTCTCTCCAAAACCATAAATTTAAAGTCAGGCTCTGGATATTTGTTGAGATGTTTGAAAAGTGTATTTCTTGCTACCTTACATTTGGTAAAGAAAGAATTGTCCTGGCAACTTTGTTTGAATGTTGCTAGCTGGCAGGTATAAATGAGATGTCATCTATTACTTGTTTGCTCAAATTCAAGTCACTTACTAAATATGACATTTGATGAAGCATCAGGGAGTTTCTGACACATTTTTTATGTATGTTTCTTATGTATTTTTAGGTATTTTTCACATTTAAAATAGGAATATTATGTTACAGATGAAAAGTATTTGTGAATATAGGGATTGTTTTTTTTTTTCATAGTGTAGCTTATGAATGTTGTAATGAGCATGCATATTTAGCAACAATGTTTCTAGTTCCTTAAGGTTTTGAAGACTTAATTGAGTCATGTAATTTTAAAGTTCTTTAAAAATGGGTTCTGTGAAATATAGTTTTATCTGAAGAAGTCCTTTGCTTGAATAAGATGAATGTGCTAATCTTCATAATAAATGGAATTTATGTGATGAGCATTGTAGTTTATTTCTGTTTTTTATGGCTTTTACTACATGCTCAGGTACCGTGTTACAGCATACTTTTCCTACATGCACAGGTATTATGTCACAGTGTATTATTCCTATGTGCACAGGTACTGTATCACAATATACTGCCCTGAAGTGCACAGTACCATGTCACAGAATACTTTTCCTACATGCACAGGTATTATGTCACAGTATATTATTCCTATGTGCACAGGTACTGTATCACAATATACTGCCCTGAAGTGCACAGTACCATGTCACAGAATACTTTTCCTACATGCACAGGTATTATGTCACAGTGTATTATTCCTGTGTGCACAGGTACTGTATCACAATGTACTCCTCTGAAGTGCCCAGTACCATGTCACAGCATACTTTTCCTACATGCACAGGTATTATGTCACAGTATATTATTCATATGTGCACAGGTACTGTGTCACAATGTACTGTTCTGAAGTGCACAGTACCATGTGACAGCATAGTTTTCCTACATGCACAGGTACTGTGTCACAGCATACTTTTCCTACATGCACAGGTATTATGTCACAGTGTATTAATCCTATGTGCACAGGTAATGTATCACAAAAGACTTTTCCTACATGTGCAGGTACTGTGTCACAGTGTATTGTTCCTACATGCACAAGTACTGTGCTACAGAATACCTTTCCTACATATAGAGGTAATGTGTCATAGAGTACTTTGCCTACATGCACAGGTATTATTTCACAGTGTATTGTTCTTATGTGCACATGTACTGTATCACAGTGTACTGTTCCTATGCGCACAGATACTATGTCACAGTGTACTTTCCTATATGCACAGGTATTGTGCCAGAATGTACTGTTCCTACATGCACAGGTATTGTGTTAAGAGTGTACTGTTCCTACATGGGGAGGTATTGGGTCACAGTGTATTGTTCCTACATGCACAGGTAGTGTCACAGCATAAGTTTCCTACATGCACAGGTACTACGTCAGTGTATTGTTCTTACATGCGCAGGTACTGTGTCGCAGTGCATTTGTCCTATGTGCATCGGTACTGTGTCACAGAGTACTGTTCCAACATGAATAGGTACTGAGTCACAGCTTACTTTTCCTACATGCACCGATATTATGTCACAGTGTACTGTTTCTACATGTACAGGTACTATGTCACAACATATGTTTCCTTCATGCATAGGTACAGTGTCACAGCATACTTTTCCTACATGCTCAGGCATTATGTCACAGAGTACTCTTCCTGTGTGGATGTGTACTGTGCCACCATGTACTTTTCCTAGATGCTCAGGTACTGTGTCACAGTATATTGTTCCTACATGCATAGGTACTGCGTCATTGTGTATTGTTCATATCTACACAGGTACTATATCACAGTGTATTGTTCCTATGAGCACAGGTACTGTATCACAGAGTACTTTTCTACATTCAAAAGTACTATGTCACAGTGTA
Source organism: Protopterus annectens (assembly GCF_019279795.1). Lineage (NCBI taxonomy): Eukaryota > Metazoa > Chordata > Ceratodontiformes > Protopteridae > Protopterus > Protopterus annectens. The sequence goes on along the minus strand of NC_056733.1, from coordinate 1,431,540,119 downwards.
TTGTTCCTATGTGCACATGTACTGTGTCACAGAGTACTGTCCCTACATGCACAGATACTGTGTCACAGCATACTTTTTCCTTCATCCACATGTATTAGATCACCATTTATTGTTCCTGTGTGCACAGGGACTATGTCATAGTGTATTGTTTTACATGCACAGGTACTGTGTCACAGCATACTTTTCCTACATGCACAGGTATTATGTCACAGAGTATTGTTCATACATGCACAGGTATTGTGCTACAGTGTACTGTTCTACATGCTCAAGTACTGTGTCATAGTATACTGTTCCTATGTGCATAGGTACTGTGTCATTGTGTATTGTTCATATCTACACAAGTACTATGTCACAGTGTATTGTTCCCACGTGCACAGGTACTGTATCACAGAGTACTTTTTCTACATGCAAAGGTGATATGTCACAGTGTATTGTTCCTACATGCATAGGTACTGTGTCGCACAGTACTGTCATACATGCTCAGGTACCATGTCACAGAGTACTGCTGCCATGTGCACAAGTAGTGTGTCACTGAGTGTTGTTCCCTTTTGCACAGTTACTGTGTTACTCTCCATTGCTCTCCATGGATACATACTGTATCACATTACAGCACTCCTACATTTATTGACTGCACAACAGTCTTGCATACAGAGGTACTGTGTGATATTACACTGCACTTATTTGTACAAGTACTGAGTAACAACACACTTCTTCTGTATACATAGGAATTACTACTATGTCACAGAGCAGCAGTCCTTATTATGCAGGTACAGATTCGCTGTGCAGTACATCTATCTGCGAACTGGATTGCAGGTACAGATTTGCTCTGCAGTACTCCTATCTGTGAAGTGGATTGCATGTACAGATTCACTGTGCAGTACTCCTATCTGCGAAGTGGACTGGAGGTACAGATTCTCTGTGCAGTACTCCCATCTGTGAAGTGCATTGCAGGTACAGATTTACTGTGCAGTACTCCCATCTGCAAAGTGGATTGCAGGTACAGATTTGTTGTGCAGTACTCCTGTCTGCGAAGTGGATGGAAACATATTTAGATGAAAAGGTTTATAGATAACTATGCAGCTGAGTCATCTGAAATGAAATTTGCAAGCTGTGAACTTTGTGTATTATAAGGGAATGATGTGCGCTTTTTCAGAGCTGTGTATGAAGAGGCTGTTTTTTGAAAGGTACTTGGGAAACGTGTATTGCTGGATAAAATGCCCATGTATAACACTGAAGCATGTTGAATGGATAAAATGTTTTTTTTATCAGTGTGACACATGCCTCGGCACAAGATACACAAACCTTATTCTCTGGCAGTATTTCAATCTGCTTTTTAAAAGTTTGAAGATTATATTCCACAAAAGTAAGTGATATTGCAGTACCAAGGAATTTAAAGAGGAAAGCCTGTTCACTATGGCCACTTGGATTGGGGCAGGACATGTGATATTTAATGAACTAATAGTAATATTTTCTGAGATGTCAAAGGACATTGTTTTGTTGTTTAAAAATGTTTGCAAATGCTGTTGTTGGACTAGCAATTTAGAACTGTATGGTATTACTGGTTTTGTTGGAGATTTTCACTGCATGGTTTGTATTCTTACATTGAGGCTGGTGGTGATGGTAAAGATAGCAAACTTTAATGCGAGAGGAAATGAGCCATAAAAACTGTAGACATTATAACAGTGGATTGGAAGAATGTACTCTATACCTTAGTTCAAGCTTAGTTGGCCATATAATCCACCAACTATTGTATAACACTACCATATAAAGTATGCAACTCCAGTTCTGACATTAACCCAAAGTGGCAGAGTGAAATGCCATCATCAAAGGTACGCCAATGAAGAGTTCTGACATCAACCCAAAGTGGCAGAGTGAAACGCCATCATCCAAGGTACATCAATGAAGTCATCTGATTCCATGGGGTTAAAAGTAGTGTCACTAAAGGCCAGCACAGCTCTCCTGTATGCCTTCTGAAAACTAAGCTGTTTTTCAGTTAAAAGAGTAAAGTCTTCCATATATTGTTTTATTTTATTGGATACAGCATTCTACAAGGTTCAGGATAAATGAGATCAGTTGGATATATATCAAAAGGAATCCATCCAATTTTTAACTCCAAATTTGGGACCTGGTAGAATGGTGTAGTGTCCCACAGCCTATGGGACAAACTGGTTTCCTATGAAGTGCTAGTCACATGAGAGATGGCAATGATGACAGAGGTACTGCATGTATGCAGACATTTGGAAAATGGACATCACAGGTAAATTTGTTGTAGCTTGGTATACTTCTGAACTACTGATTAACTTGTGAAAGAGAAACTTGTTGAAATGACCACCTGTGTCTTGAATGCACTGGGGTGGGAGTCGGGGTAGTAAACACCAGAATGAATAAATTAGCAAAAAAATAGTAATGGAAGAAAAATTGTGACAGAGTCATTAGACAGCACATGCCAACACAGGGATATGCTAGAGAAGCAGTCATGAGGACTTAAGATGGTAGTCGTATACACCTTTAAATAGATAGACTTAAAAGTTCTTACATCCCTTGTAAAGCAATAGTGCTCACCGCTCACCTCCCAAATCGAGCAGAACCTTCTAGCTTTATCTGCTACATTTTCACATACAGTCAGAAGAAGTCATTTATTAACTTCCTTGATATAGACATTTCAAAAAGAAAATCTCAGCATGGGGCTATGACAATCAAGTTTCTTGTAGGATAATTTGTTGTAAGCTTGTTAGTCAAACCTTTGAGCCTATAATGTGATGCACTTAACATATGTAAATAAAGACATCAGTTCAGTGGCGTTATGATGTATTGTAGAGACTGGCAGGCCCATCAGGGATTGAACATCTTTGTCTGAAAGTATGCTTTTACGAGAATTTGTGGCTACTTAGAGAGTTATAAGTATGATTCTTTTACAGCAAGATTATTATCAGGAATTGTTTTGTTCCCTTGTAAGGTTGTGAATTTTATGCTACAAGTATATTGGTTTATTCAGAAGGGAAAATTTTCTTTGTATAACATAGTTTGCCTTGGTTTTTGAATTAAGCATTTGCCTTGATTTTCCACTGTAATATACAGATTACAGGCAAATGGAATGTTAAGAGCCTTTTAAAATTTCTAGCCCCGTTTCCTATTTCTTTGTTTACTTACTGACTTACCATTCGTTCACCAGGTAGACAGGCTGGTCCTTTGAATCTTTTTAGCCACAACCCGGGTTCACTGAGCAGCAGCGGACATATTATATAGTATAAGCACAGAAAGAAATGTGTAATTAGGAAAAAGCAAATCATACCATTCAAAAGTCTCAGTACCAATACAAGTACAAAAGAAGTGGCAAAAACAAACGTTATAAAAAGAGTTATGTAAATACGTACAACAGGGAACCATATTAGATACTATTTGGAATAACACAAGGATTCAGTTACATAGACTTTAATATGTCCAGTGTTGATAGGTTGAATAGTTGTCAAGTATTAACCATTGTCAGAGTAGCAAATACACTGGGCTGCCTTAAGAACATGGTCTTTGGGAAAATGTTTAAAGGCCTGAAGTATCTCTTTTTACTTCTGTGGGGAGGTGGACCCAAATGGCAGACCGAGTTTAGAGAATACTCTTTCCTTAATAAAAGTCTCGATGCATGGATGAATGGGAAGAAAGGTTGCCATTTTGGTAGCTTCTCAGGTTGTAGCTGTGGTTCTTAAATACAAGTGCTGTTTTCAGGGGGTAGGTGGGGGTGGCAGTAGCTCAATTTTAAGATTTTGAAAAGTAGAGTGCCAAGAAGAATGGTGACCCCATCGATTACTGATGAATATTTGGTATTATTCAGTTACTGATGACCACTTGGTATCATTAAGTAAGAATGGTGAACCTATCGGTTACTGATGACCACTTGGTATCATTCAGTTACTGATGACCACTTGGTATCATTAAGTAAGAATAGTGAACCTGTTACTGATGATGACTTGGTATCATTCAGTTACTGATGACCACTTGGTATCATTAAGTAAGAAGTGTGAACCTATCGGATACTGATGACAACTTGGTATCATTAAGTAAGAATGGTGAACCTATCTGTTACTGATGACCACTTGGTATCATTCAGTTACTGCTGACCACTTGGTATCATTAAGTAAGAATGGTGAACCTGTTACTGATGACCACTTGGTATAATTTGGTTACTGATGACCACTTGGTATCATTAAGTAAGAATGGTGAACCTATCAGTTACTGATGACCACTTGGTATCATTCGGTTACTGATGACCACTTGGTATCATTAAGTAAGAATGGTGAACCTATCGGTTACTGATGACCACTTGGTATCATTAAATAAGAATGGTGAACCTATCAGTTACTGATGACCACTTGGTATTACTCGGTTACTGATGACCACTTGGTATCATTAAGTAAGAATGGTGAACCTGTTACTGATGACCACTTGGTATCATTCGGTTACTGATGACCACTTGGTATCATTAAGTAAGAATTGTGAACCTATCTGTTACTGATGACCACTTGGTATCATTTGGTTACTGAAGACCAATTGGCATCATGAAGTATGAATGGTGAACCTATCGGTTACTGATGACCACTTGGTATCATTAAGTAAGAGTGGTGAACCTATCTGTTACTGATGACCACTTGGTATCATTCAGTTACTGATGACCACTTGGTATCATTAAATAAGAATGGTGAACCTATCGGTTAGTGATGACAACTTGGTATCATTCAGTTACTGATGACCACTTGGTATCATTAAGTAAGAACGGTGAACCTATCGGTTACTGATGACCACTTGGCATCATTAAGTAAGAATGGTGAACCTATCGGTTACTGATGACCACTTGGTATCATTAAGTATGAATGGTGAACCTATCGGTTACTGATGACCACTTGGTATCATTAAGTAATAATGGTGAACCTATCGGTTACTGATGACCACTTGGTATCATTAAGTAAGAATGGTGAACCTATCGGTTACTGATGACCACTTGGTATCATTCAGTTACTGATGACCACTTGGTATCATTAAGTAAGAATGGTGAATCTGTTACTGATGACCACTTGGTATCATTCGTTACTGATGACCACTTGGTATCATTCGGTTACTGATGACCACTTGGTATCATTAAGTAAGAACGGTGAACCTATCGGTCACTGATGACCACTTGGTATCATTCGTTACTGATGACCACTTGGTATCATTCAGTTACTGATGACCACTTGGTATCATTAAGTAAGAAGTGTGAATCTGTTACTGATGACCACTTGGTATCATTAAGTATGAATGGTGAAACTATCAGTTACTGATGACCACTTGGTATCATTCGGTTACTGATGACCTCTTGGTATCATTAAATAAGAATGGTGAATCTATCGGTTACTGATGACAACTTGGTATCATTAGGTAAGAATGGTGAACCTGTTACTGATGACCACTTGGTATCATTTGGTTACTGATGACCATTTGGTATCATTCAGTTACTGATGACCACTTGGTATCATTTGGTTACTGACGACCACTTGGTATCATTAAGTATGAATGGTGAACCTATCGGTTACTGATGACCACTTGGTATCATTAAGTAAGAATGGTGAACCTATCGGTTACTGATGACCACTTGGTATCATTCGGTAACTGATGACCTTTTGGTATCATTAAGTAAGAATGATGAACCTATCTGTTACTGATGACCACTTGGTATCATTCGGTTACTGATGACCACTTGGTATCATTAAATAAGAATGGTGAACCTATCGGTTAGTGATGACAACTTGGTATCATTCAGTTACTGATGACCACTTGGTATCATTAAGTAAGAACGGTGAACCTATCGGTTACTGATGACCACTTGGCATCATTAAGTAAGAATGGTGAACCTATCGGTTACTGATGACCACTTGGTATCATTAAGTATGAATGGTGAACCTATCGGTTACTGATGACCACTTGGTATCATTAAGTAATAATGGTGAACCTATCGGTTACTGATGACCACTTGGTATCATTAAGTAAGAATGGTGAACCTATCGGTTACTGATGACCACTTGGTATCATTCAGTTACTGATGACCACTTGGTATCATTAAGTAAGAATGGTGAATCTGTTACTGATGACCACTTGGTATCATTCGGTTACTGATGACCACTTGGTATCATTCGGTTACTGATGACCACTTGGTATCATTAAGTAAGAACGGTGAACCTATCGGTCACTGATGACCACTTGGTATCATTCGGTTACTGATGACCACTTGGTATCATTCAGTTACTGATGACCACTTGGTATCATTAAGTAAGAAGTGTGAATCTGTTACTGATGACCACTTGGTATCATTAAGTATGAATGGTGAAACTATCAGTTACTGATGACCACTTGGTATCATTCGGTTACTGATGACCTCTTGGTATCATTAAATAAGAATGGTGAATCTATCGGTTACTGATGACAACTTGGTATCATTAGGTAAGAATGGTGAACCTGTTACTGATGACCACTTGGTATCATTTGGTTACTGATGACCATTTGGTATCATTCAGTTACTGATGACCACTTGGTATCATTTGGTTACTGACGACCACTTGGTATCATTAAGTATGAATGGTGAACCTATCGGTTACTGATGACCACTTGGTATCATTAAGTAAGAATGGTGAACCTATCGGTTACTGATGACCACTTGGTATCATTCGGTAACTGATGACCTTTTGGTATCATTAAGTAAGAATGATGAACCTATCTGTTACTGATGACCACTTGGTATCATTCGGTTACTGATGACCACTTGGTATAATTAAGTAAGAATGGTGAACCTATCAGTTAGTGATGACCACTTGGTATCATTCAGTTACTGATGACCACTAGGTATCATTAAGTAAGAATGGTGAACCTGTTACTGATGACCACTTGGTATCATTAAGTAAGAATGGTGAACCTGTTACTGATGACCACTTGGTATCGTTAAGTAAGAATGGTGAACCTGTTACTGATGACCACTTGGTATCATTCGGTTACTGATAACCACTTGGTATCATTAAGTAAGAATGGTGAACCTGTTACTGATGACCACTTGGTATCATTAAGTAAGAATGGTGAACCTATCGGTTACTGATGACCACTTGGTATCATTCAGTTACTGATGACCACTTGATATAATTAAGTAAGAATGGTGAACTTATCTGTTACTGATGACCACTTGGTATCATTCGGTTACTGATGACCACTTGGTATCATTTGGTTACTGATGACCACTTGGTATCATTAAGTAAGAATGGTGAACCTATCGGTTACTGATGACCACTTGGTATCATTCGGTTACTGATGACCACTTGGTATCATTCAGTTACTGATGATGACTTGGTATCATTAAGTAAGAAGTGCGAACCTGTTACTGATGACCACTTGTTATCATTAAGTAAGAATGGTGAACCTATCGGTTACTGATGACCACTTGGTATCATTCAGTTACTGATGACCACTTGGTATCATTAAATAAGAATGGTGAACCTATTGGTTACTGATGACCACTTGGTATCATTAAGTAAGAATGGTGAACCTGTTACTGATGACCACTTGGTATCATTTGGTTACTGATGACTACTTGGTATCATTCAGTTACTGATGACCACTTGGTATCATTTGGTTACTGATGACCACTTGGTATCATTAAGTATGAATGGTGAACCTATCGGTTACTGATGACCACTTGGTATCATTAAGTAAGAATGGTGAACCTATCGGTTACTGTTGACCACTTGGTATCATTTGGTAACTGATGACCACTTGGTATCATTAAGTAAGAATGGTGAACCTATCTGTTACTGATGACTTGGTATCATTCGGTTACTGATGACCACTTGGTATAATTAAGTAAGAATGGTGAACCTATCGGTTAGTGATGACCACTTGGTATCATTCAGTTACTGATGACCACTTGGTATCATTAAGTAAGAATGGTGAACCTGTTACTGATGACCACTTGGTATCATTAAGTAAGAATGGTGAACCTCTAACTGATGACCACTTGTTATCGTTAAGTAGGAATGGTGAACCTATCGGTTACTGATGACCACTTGGTATCATTAAGTAAGAATGGTGAACCTGTTACTGATGACCACTTGGTATCATTCAGTTACTGATAACCACTTGGTATCATTAAGTAAGAATGGTGAACCTGTTACTGATGACCACTTGGTATCATTCAGTTACTGATGACCACTTGATATAATTAAGTAAGAATGGTGAACTTATCTGTTACTGATGACCACTTGGTATAATTCGGTTACTGATGACCACTTGGTATCATTAAGTAAGAATGGTGAACCTATCTGTCACTGATGACCACTTGGTATCATTCGGTTTTTGATGACCACTTGGTATCATTAAGTAAGAAGTGTGAACCTATCGGTTACTGATGACCACTTGGTATCATTAAGTAAGAATGGTGAACCTATCCGTTACTGATGACCACTTGGTATCATTCAGTTACTGATGACCACTTGGAATCATTCGATTACTGATGACCACTTGGTATCATTAAGTAAGAATGGTGAACCTATCAGTTACTGATGACCACTTGGTATCATTAAGTAAGAATGGTGAACCTATCGGTTACTGATGACCACTTGGTATCATTCAGTTACTGATGACCACTTGGTATATTTAAGAATGGTGAACCTGTTACTGATGACCACTTGGTATAATTAAGTAAGAATAATGAACCTATCAGTTAGTGATGACCACTTGGTATCATTCAGTTACTGATGACCACTTGGTATCATTAAGTAAGAATGGTGAACTTATCGGTAACTGATGACCACTTGGTATCATTAAGTAAGAATGGTGAACTAACTTGAGTTAGTAAGTAAGAATGTTGAGCTAACTCTCTATTTAACATAGTTCCCAACCACCTGGCTATTTTCCTATGCTAATTTTTCTAACATTCTGTATAAATATGATGGAATAACTTATTTGGTTCTGGTTTGAATTGTATTTGATTATGTGTCTTTTAAAATATTTTGTCATGGCTGGAGCTTTTCTCCCCGGGCCTCCGCTGAAAATGGATATGTATCCAGTCGGATCTTCCCAGTTAACAAATGTAAAATGAATAAAATAAATAAAAAAATAAAATAACACCTATCGGTTACTGATGGCCACTTGGTATCATTCAGTTACTGATGACCACTTGTTATCATTAAGTAAGAATGGTGAACCTGTTACTGATGACCACTTGGTATCATTCGGTTACTGATGACCACTTGGTATCATTAAGTAAGAATTGTGAACCTATCTGTTACTGATGACCACTTGGTATCATTCGGTTACTGATGACCAATTGGCATCATGAAGTATGAATGGTGAACCTATCGGTTACTGATGACCACTTGGTATCATAAGGTAAGAGTGGTGAACCTATCTGTTACTGATGACCACTTGGTATCATTCAGTTACTGATGACCACTTGGTATCATTAAGTAAGAATGGTGAACCTATTGGTTACTGATGACCACTTGGTATCATTAAGTAAGAATGGTGAACCTATCGGTTACTGATGACCACTTGGTATCATTCAGTTACTGATGACCACTTGGTATCATTCGGTTACTGATGACCACTTGGTATCATTAAGTAAGAATGGTGAACCTATCGGTTACTGATGTCCACTTGGTATCATTAAGTAAGAATGGTGAACCTATCGGTTACTGATGACCACTTGGTATCATTCGGTTACTGATGACCACTTGGTTTAATTAAGAATGGTGAACCTGTTACTGATGACCACTTGGTATAATTAAGTAAGAATGGTGAACCCATCGGTTAGTGATGATCACTTGGTATCATTCAGTTACTGATGACCACTTGGTATCATTGAGTAAGAATGTTGAACTTATCGGTAACTGATGACCACTTGGTATCATTAAGAAAGAATGGTGAACCTATTGGTTACTGATGACCACTTGGTATCATTAAGTTACTGATGTCCACTTGGTATCATTAAGTAAGAATGGTGAACCTATTGGTTACTGATGACCACTTGTTATCATTAAGTAAGAATGGTGAACCTGTTATTGATGGCCACTTGGTATCATTCGGTTACTGATGACCAATTGGTATCATGAAGTATGAATGGTGAACCTATCGGTTACTGATGACCACTTGGTATCATTAAGTAAGAATCATGAACTTATCTGTTACTGATGACCACTTGGTATGATTTGGTTACTGATGACCACTTGGTATCATTAAGTAAGAATGGTGAAACTATCGGTTACTGATGACCACTTGGTTTCATTCGGTTACTGATGACCACTTGGTATCATTAAGTAAGAATTATGTACTTATCTGTTACTGATGACAACTTGGTATCATTAAGTAAGAATGGAGAACCTATCGGATACTGATGACCACTTGGTATCATTTGGTTACTGATGACCACTTGATATCATTAAGTAAGAATGGTGAACTTATCGGTTACTGATGACCACTTGGTATCATTCGGTTACTGATGACCACTTGGTATCATTAAGTAAGAATGGTGAACCTATCGGTTACTGATGACCACTTGGTATCATTAAGTAAGAATGGTGAACCTATCGGTTACTGATGACCACTTGGTATCATTCGGTTTCTGATGACCACTTTGTATCATTAAGTAAGAATGGTGAACCTATCGGTTACTGATGACCACTTGCTATCATTCGGTTACTGATGAATACTTGGTATCATTAAATAAGAATGATGAACCTATCGGTTACTGATGACCACTTGGTATCATTAAGTAAGAATGGTGAACCTGTTACTGATGACCACTTGGTATCGTTAAGTAAGAATGGTGAACCTGTTACTGATGACCACTTGGTATCATTAAGTAAGAATGGTGAACCTCTTACTGATGACCACTTGGTATCGTTAAGTAAGAATGGTGAACCTATCGGTTACTGATGACCACTTGGTATCATTAAGTAAGAATGGTGAACCTGTTACTGATGACCACTTGATAACATTTGGTTACTGATAACCACTTGGTATCATGAAGTAAGAATGGTGAACCTGTTACTGATGACCACTTGGTATCATTAAGTAAGAATGGTGAACCTATCGGTTACTGATGACCACTTGGTATCATTCGGTTACTGATGACCACTTGGTATCATTCAGTTACTGATGACCACTTGGTATCATTAAGTAAGAAGTGTGAACCTATCAGTTACTGATGACCACTTGGTATCATTAAGTAAGAATGGTGAACCTATCGGTTACTGATGACCACTTGGTATCATTCAGTTACTGATGACCACTTGGTATCATTCGATTACTGATGACCACTTGGTATCATTAAGTAAGAATGGTGAACCTATCGGTTACTGATGACCACTTGGTATCATTAAGTAAGAATGGTGAACCTATCGGTTACTGATGACCACTTGGTATCATTCGGTTACTGATGACCACTTGGTAAAATTAAGAATGGTGAACCTGTTATTGATGACCACTTGGTATAATTAAGTAAGAATACTGAACCTATTAGTTAGTGATGACCACTTGGTATCATTCAGTTACTGATGACCACTTGGTATCACTAAGTAAGAATGGTGAACTTATTGGTAACTGATGACCACTTGGTATTATTAAGTAAGAATGGTGAACCTATCGGTTACTGATGACCACTTGGTATCATTCAGTTACTGATGACCACTTGGTATCATTAGGTAAGAATGGTGAACCTATTGGTTACTGATGACCACTTGTTATCATTAAGTAAGAATGGTGAACCTGTTACTGATGACCACTTGGTATCATTCGTTTACTGATGACCACTTGGTATCATTAAGTAAGAATTGTGAACCTATCTTTTACTGATGACCACTTGGTATCATTTGGTTACTGATGACCAACTGGCATCATGAAGTATGAATGGTGAACCTATCGGTTCCTGATGACCACTTGGTATCATTAGGTAAGAGTGGTGAACCTGTCTGTTACTGATGACCACTTGGTATCATTCATTTACTGATGACCGCTTGGTATCATTAAGTAAGAATGGTGAACCTATCGGTTACTGTTGACCACTTGGTATCATTAAGTAAGAATGGTGAATCTATCGGTTACTGATGACCACTTGGTATCATTCAGTTACTGATGACTACTTGGTATCATTTGGTTACTGATGACCACTTGGTATCATTAAGTAAGAATGGTGAACCTATCGGTTACTGATGTCCACTTGGTATCATTAAGTAAGAATGGTGAACCTATCGGTTACTGATGACCACTTGGTATCATTCGGTTACTGATGACCACTTGGTATCATTAAGTAAGAATGATGTGCTTATCTGTTACTGATGACCACTTGGTATCATTAAGTAAGAATGGTGAACCTATTGGATACTGATGACCACTTGGTATCATTTGGTTACTGATGACCACGTGGGATCATTAAGTAAGAATGGTGAACTTATCGGTAACTGATGACCACTTGGTATCATTCGGTTACTGATGACCACTTGGTATCATTAAGTAAGAATGGTGAACCTATCGGTTACTGATGACCACTTGGTATCATTAAGTAAGAATGGTGAACCTATCGGTTACTGATGACCACTTGGTATCATTTGGTTACTGTTGACCACTTGGTATCATTAAGTAAGAATGGTGAATCTATCGGTTACTGATGACCACTTGGTATCATTCGGTTACTGATGACCACTTGGTATCATTAAGTAAGAATGGTGAACCTATCGGTTACTGATGACCACTTGCTATCATTCGGTTACTGATGACCACTTGGTATCATTAAGTAAGAATGGTGAATCTATCGGTTACTGATGACCACTTGGTATCATTCGGTTACTGATGACCACTCGGTATCATTAAGTAAGAATGGTGAACCTATCGGTTACTGATGACCACTTGCTATCATTCGGTTACTGATGACCACTTGGTATCATTAAATAAGAATGATGAACCTGTTACTGATGAATGGTGAACCTGTTACTGATGACCACTTGGTATCGTTAAGTAAGAATGGTGAGCCTGTTACTGATGACCACTTGGTATCATTAAGTAAGAATGGTGAACCTCTTACTGATGACCACTTGGTATCGGTAAGTAAGAATGGTGAACCTATCAGTTACTGATGACCACTTTGTATCATTAAGTAAGAATGGTGAACTTATCTGTTACTGATGACCACTTGGTATCATTCGGTTACTGATGACCACTTGGTATCATTAAGTAAGAATGGTGAACCTATCTGTTACTGATGACCACTTGGTATCATTCAGTTACTGATGACCACTTGGTATCATTAAGTAAGAATGGTGAACCTATCAGTTACTGATTACCACTTGGTATCATTCGGTTACTGATGACCACTTGGTATCATTCAGTTACTGATGACCACTTGGTATCATTAAGTAAGAAGTGTGAACCTATCAGTTACTGATGACCACTTGGTATCATTAAGTAAGAATGGTGAACCTATCGGTTACTGATGACCACTTGGTATTATTCAGTTACTGATGACCACTTGGTATCATTCGATTACTGATGACCACTTGGTATCATTAAGTAAGAATGGTGAACCTATCGGTTACTGATGACCACTTGGTATCATTAAGTAAGAATGGTGAACCTATCGGTTACTGATGACCACTTGGTATTATTCGGTTACTGATGACCACTTGGTATAATTAAGAATGGTGAACCTGTTACTGATGACCACTTGGTATAATTAAGTAAGAATAGTGAACCTATCAGTTAGTGATGACCACTTGGTATCATTCAGTTACTGATGACCACTTGGTATCATTAAGTAAGAATGGTGAACTTATCGGTAACTGATGACCACTTGGTATCATTAAGTAAGAATGGTGAACCTATCGGTAACTGATGACCACTTGGTATCATTCAGTTACTGATGACCAATTGGTATCATTAAGTAAGAATGGTGAACCTATCGGTTACTGATGACCACTTGGTATCATTAAGTAAGAATGGTGAACCTGTTACTGATGACCACTTGGTATCATTCGGTTACTGATGACCACTTGGTATCATTAAGTAAGAATTGTGAACCTATCTGTTACTGATGACCACTTGGTATCATTCCGTTACTGATGACCAATTGGCATCATGAAGTATGAATGGTGAACCTATCGGTTACTGATGACCACTTGGTATCATTATGTAAGAGTGGTGAACCTATCTGTTACTGATGACCACTTGGTATCATTCAGTTACTGATGACCACTTGGTATCATTAAGTAAGAATGGTGAACCTATCGGTTACTGATGACCACTTGGTATCATTAAGTAAGAATAGTGAACCTATCGGTTACTGATGACCACTTGGTATCATTCAGTTACTGATGACCACTTGGTATCATTTGGTTACTGATGACCACTTGGTATCATTAAGTAAGAATGGTGAACCTATCAGTTACTGATGTCCACTTGGTATCATTAAGTAAGAATGGTGAACCTATCGGTTACTGATGACCACTTGGTATCATTCGGTTACTGATGACCACTTGGTATAATTAAGAATGGTGAACCTGTTACTGATGACCACTTGGTATAATTAAGTAAGAATGGTAAACCTATCGGTTAGTGATGACCACTTGGTATCATTCAGTTACTGATGACCACTTGGTATCATTAAGTAAGAATGTTGAACTTATCGGTAACTGATGACCACTTGGTATCATTTAGAAAGAATGGTGAACCTATCGGTAACTGATGACCACTCAGTATCATTCAGTTACTGATGTCCACTTGGTATCATTAAGTAAGAATGGTGAACCTCTTGGTTACTGATGACCACTTGTTATCATTAAGTAAGAATGGTGAACCTGTTACTGATGACCACTTGGTATCATTCGGTTACTGATGACCAATTGGTATCATGAAGTATGAATGGTGAACCTATCGGTTACTGATGACCACTTGGTATCATTAAGTAAAAATGGTGAACCTATCGGTTACTGATGACCACTTGGTATCATTAAGTAAGAATCATGAACCTATCTGTTACTGATGACCACTTGGTATGATGTGGTTACTGATGACCACTTGGCATCATTAAGTAAGAATGGTGAACCTATCGGTTATTGATGACCACTTAGTATCATTCGGTTACTGATGACCACTTGGTATCATTAAGTAAGAATTATGTACTTATCTGTTACTGATGACCACTTGGTATCATTAAGTAAGAATGGTGAACCTATCGGATACTGATGACCACTTGGTATCATTTGGTTACTGATGACCACTTGGTATCATTAAGTAAGAATGGTGAACTTATCGGTAACTGATGACCACTTGGTATCATTTGGTTACTGATGACCACTTGGTATCATTAAGTAAGAATGGTGAACCTATCGGTTACTGATGACCACTTGGTATCATTAAGTAAGAATGGTGAACCTATCGGTTACTGATGACCACTTGCTATCATTCGGTTACTGATGACCACTTGGTATCATTAAATAAGAATGATGAACCTATCGGTTACTGATGACCACTTGGTATCATTAAGTAAGAATGGTGAACCTGTTACTGATGACCACTTGGTATCATTAAGTAAGAATGGTGAACCTGTTACTGATGACCTCTTGGTATCATTAAGTAAGAATGGTGAACCTATCGGTTACTGATGACCCCTTGATATAATTAAGAATGGTGAACCTATCTTTTACTGATGACCACTTGGTATCATTTGGTTACTGATGACCACTTGGTATCATTAAATAAGAATGGTGAACCTATCGGTTACTGATGACCACTTGCTATCATTCGGTTACTGATGACCACTTGGTATCATTAAATAAGAATGATGAACCTATCGGTTACTGATGACCACTTGGTATCATTAAGTAAGAATGGTGAACCTGTTACTGATGACCACTTGGTATCGTTAAGTAAGAATGGTGAACCTGTTACTGATGACCACTTGGTATCATTCAGTTACTGATGACCACTTGGTATCATTAAGTAAGAATGGTGAACCTATCTGTTACTGATGACCACTTGGTATCATTAAGAATGGTGAGCCTGTTACCGATGACCACTTGGTATCATTTGGTTACTGATGACCTCTTGGTATCATTAAGTAAGAATGGTGAACCTATCGGTTACTGATGACCCCTTGATATAATTAAGAATGGTGAACCTATCTTTTACTGATGACCACTTGGTATCATTTGGTTACTAATGACCACTTGGTATCATTAAATAAGAATGATGAACCTATCGGTTACTGATGACCACTTGGTATCATTCGGTTACTGATGACCACTTGGTATCATTAAGTAAGAATGGTGAACCTATCGGTTACTGATGACCACTTGGTATCATTAAGTAAGAATCATGAACCTATCTGTTACTGATGACCACTTAGTATCATTTGGTTACTGATGACCACTTGGTATAATTAAGTAAGAATGGTAATTAAGTAAGAATGGTGAACCTATTGGTTACTGATGACCACTTGGTATCAATAAGAATGGTGAACCTGTTACTGATGACCACTTGGTATCATTCAGTTACTGATGACCACTTGGTATCATTAAGTAAGAATGGTGAACCTATCGGTTACTGATGACCACTTGGTATAATTAAGTAAGAATGGTGAACCTATCTGTTACTGATGACCACTTGGTATCATTTGGTTACTGATGACCACTTGGTATCATTAAGTAAGAATGGTAAACCTATTGGTTACTGATGACCACTTGGTATCATTCGGTTACTGATGACCACTTGGTATCATTAAATAAGAATGGTGAACCTATCGGTTACTGATAACCACTTGGTATCATTAAGTAAGAATTGTGAACCTATCTGTTACCGATGACCACTTGGTATCATTAGGTTACTGATGACCTCTTGGTATCATTAAGTAAGAATGGTGAACCTGTTACTGATGACCACTTGGTATCATTAAGTAAGAATGGTGAACCTGTTACCGATGACCAATTGGTATCATTAAGTAAGAATGGTGAATCTATCTGTTACTGATGACCACTTGGTATCATTTGGTTATTGATGACCACTTGGTCTCATTAAGGAACAATGGTGAACCTATCGGTTACTGATGACCACTTGGTATCATTAAGAAAGAATGGTGAACCTATCGCTTACTGATGACCACTTGGTATCATTAAGTAAGAATCGTGAACCTATCTGTTACTGATGACCACTTGGTATCATTTGGTTACTGATGACCACTTGGTATCATTAAATAAGAATGGTGAACCTATCGGTTACTGATGTCCACTTGGTATCATTCGGTTACTGATGACCACTTGCTATCATTAAGTAAGAATGGTGAACCTGTTACTGATGACCACTTGGTATCATTCGGTTACTGATGACCACTTGGTATCATTCAGTTACTGATGACCACTTGGTATCATTAAGTAGGTTAGAGTGATGTATAACAGAACTTGCTAGAGGAATGAATCTTAAGATTTTGTTTTTTTTTTTATTTGTAATGTCTTAGTATTGAACGAGGAATACAGAACTAACAAAGACAAATCATGTTCAAGTTTTGGAAGTAGAACATTTTTGGCAGTGGCAATCCAGGCAATACATGAAAGAAGGCATGTGATCTTGTAGCGTAGTCTAGTTGTACCAAAACTTGAAATCACCGTCTGTGTCAGTGGTAAAGGTGGGTGATGGATCAAGTGTCAGTCTAAGGTATTTCTGCTCTAATACATTGGGAATTGAGTTGCCTTGGTTGTCCTTCAATATAAGATGGAGTTGAAGCCACTTTCTGAGTAGTTCTAAAGCTCATTAAATTTCTTTAGGATGTATTTTATTAAAAGTCAAAAGACCATCTGCATAGGTCTGTGAATATTTTTAGCCTGCAGGTGAGAATGTGCTTCACTTGAGAAGAATGTCATCAACATAGATGACAATTTGAAATGTCAACTGGGAGATTGTTGATGAAGAGAGAGAAGAGTAGTGGGGGGTAACACTGAGCCTTGGGGGACTTCTAAATTACTTGTTGCAATGCCAGACAGTGAAGCCATCCATCCACAACCCCTTTTCCCACATGGGGTCAGGGTGTCACTTCAACAGTGACAATCATCTAGATCCAAGGTTCTCACAATCAGGTAGCTAGCCCTGCCACAGCTGTTATTCCATAATGCACACTTGCACCAATGGCCCATTTAGAATGTCCAGTGCATTGTCTTTGGAATGAATCTAGAGCAAAACCACATGAACACAGGGAGGACATGCAGACTCCACACAGAAGGCACACTAGCCAAGGATTAAACTGGGGAACCTCTTGCTGTGAGGTGGCGATGCTATCTACTGTACCACTGGTGAATCACTGTGGTAAATTTGAAAAGTTATATTCATGTGGTGCTTTGAAACTATGCTAAATGTATTATCCCTGAAGTATAGTTTTTATAGTTTATAAAGTAGGAAATCATGATTAATTTCAAAAGATCTGGTCATATCAACAAACAGACCACAAATGGAGTAAATGGCAGTGAAAAGAGATGTCAGGATGGCAGACGAGTTACATATATATATGTACAAACACATAAAAGTAACATGGTCCCTTTCAGATGATCCATGTTTCAGAATGTTGAAATTCATATGGTTTAGAGGATATAATTGAATTTCTGAAACATCAAACTTTTTGTACTGAAATCACAGTATAGTGATGGTCTAGTGAGGTTTCCCTTTCTGCCACTACTGTGTGATCTCGATGTTGGTATATATAATTTGCAGAGGGTATTGGGAGTGCTGGGTGGCTTGCCCCCTCCCCTCAAAATACATTTTTTGTTGTTTTTTTTTTTCATTTTTAATGTTTTAGAACATTGATCACATAGTCTTGGGAATATCAGTGCTCTGAAATGTCAATATTATAAACTAGATCTGTATATAAATTTATGCCTTTATCACATGACATAAAATATCTAGTTTTAAAACACCTTTTTTCCAGATTTGTTTATACCTTATCTGATTTTTTGCTGGCCTATCATTTCACAGCCTTATACCATACCCTGAACAAATCACCCAACCAGACGAATCTTGTTTCAAAAGTCAGACTACTTGTTATGTAAGTGACTTAACTGGACAATGCTTGCAGACTTAGTCTGGAAAAGGTTCAGGTGGAACACTAGTGTATGACAGTTAATAAATACAAAAAAAGGTTCTGCACATTCTGTCAGTGCTTAGAGTGATGGTGTGAAATGCAGAGAGAAAAGAAGTATTTACGTGTTTAAGACATTGGCAGTTTACGTTTGGTTTGATTGCCATGAACAGAATGATACTTTTGGAAAATGTGATTATGTTTAAAAAATAGTTTTGTCTTACTTTTAATTAAAAATAAAGTTTGTGAAAAACACTCTAAAACTACCCTAGTATGTTGCATTATTTTTAGCCTTTTCAACTAAATGAATTAACATTTGGTGTTCTTGAATGTGTCAAATTGTGCTGTGGTTTCTGGTTATGGTAATTTCCCAGTTAAAGTAACAAGTTGGCTAACCAGAGAATTTGGTTTCCCCCCAACAATAATTGAAGCATGGCTTGTGATAAGCATTATTACAGTCATTTTTTTTTTGTACATTCTAATCTCTCTTAACTAGATTATGTGGGCTGCTAAGAGGAACTGGGACCTGTCAGTGCAAAGAGATAGCATGATATTGGGGCATTTTGAAAACAAAAATGTGTAGGCCGTATGAAAAGACTTCATGTTGCAGTGTAATACATTCACACTCACTAACCGGGAAGCAAATCAGTAAGTGACTTTGCCACGCATGCAGTAAAAACTTGCTAAATGTAGGGAACATGTGTGTTGTCTGGAAATAACCCTGATTTCTGTGTGCTTCTTACAGATTTTTGTCTTTATTTCAACAGTTTCAAAACTGGGGGCAGATAGAAGTGAAACTTTTATTGATGTTTTCTTGAATTTCTCTCTGATAGTCAGCTAACATGCATTATAAGAAGGTCATGCAATAAAGCCAGTTAAATATCTGGGATGGGCATTAAAGAAAGAAACAAAGGGTTATAAAGTGGCATAACTAACATGGTAACTAAAGTTCATTAAATAGTTAGCTGTTTTAACAAGAAGCATTAAGGAAGAAAAATAAATGAAAAGAATTTGGCCAGATTTTCCTGCCACAGGGCATGTAGACATGGGAAAAGGGGTTGCCACATAAAGCAGTAGTCTTTTTCTTATCGCTTGTGTTCCCCTCTTTCTAATTTAATTTGCCATTTGGTAATGCATCAGTCTTTCTATCAGCATTCTGTGACACATTTAACATGCCATTTGGTAATGCATCGGTCTTTCTATCAGCATTCTGTGGCACATTTAACACCATTTTGTAATGCATCAGACTTTCTAGCATTCTGTGACATATTTAACTCCATTTGGTAATGCACTGGTCTTTCTATCAGCATTCTGTGGCACATTTAACATGCCATTTGGTAATGCATCGGTCTTTCTATCAGCATTCTGTGGCACATTTAACACCATATGGTAATGCATCAGATTTTCTAGCATTCTGTGACATATTTAACTCAATTTGGTAATGCACCGGTCTTTCTATCAGCATTCTGAGGCACATTTAACATGCCATTTGATAATGCATCAGTCTTTCTATCAGCATTCTGAGGCACATTTAACATGCCATTTGGTAATGCATCGGTCTTTCTATCAGCATTCTGAGGCACATTTAACATACCATTTGGTAATGCATTGGTCTTTCTATCAGCATTCTGTGGCACATTTAACGCCATTTGGTAATGTATCGGATGGCAGCAAACTGTGATGAAAGCATTAAATAAACCTTGCACAGAAATGCTTTAGTGAGAAACAGCTCTCATGCAGTTTTGTACTTAGTGAAACACTTTAAACATTACTATACTGTGAATGTTTCTCTACTTCTTCTTCTTCTGTCGGCTTTTTCCCGGTTAGGGGTCGCCACAGCGGATCACCTGTCCGCACACCGAATGGCAGTGGAGTTTTACGGTGTCGAGTTGCCAGCCCGGCGCCCAACCTTCCACAGAAGGCACACTCACACGCACACCTAGGGCCAATTTAGAGTGTCCAATCCACCTGCAGCATGTCTTTGGGATGTGGGAGGAAACCGGAGCACCCGGAGGAAACCAACGCGACCACAGGGAGGACATGTAGACTCCGCACAGAAGGCACCCCAGCTGAGGATCGAACCGGAGAACCTCTTGCTGTGAGGTGGCAATGCTAACCACTGCACCACCGTGGCTGCCCTGTGAATGTTTCTCTACTAAGAAAGCATATTGTTTTATAGTTTAGCTGTATAAAGTGTCATCTGTTTCCTAGCTTCTCAGTACAGAATGCAACAGTTTGCTGTTCAAAAGAGAAGGAGTAGGGGGTTTGTAGAGAGTCCCTGAGTGAGAGCTCAAGTGATACCCTCATCAGATAATAGGTTAGTTACTGCTCAAACAGAATCCTGTGATAAAAGATGCCTAGAACTCCCAATTTTCCATTTATTATATTACTGAAAGGCATTACTTTGTCAGCTGTGCCTTTTCTGCCCCCAGACTTGCCATGTACCAGAGCCATCCCCTTATCCACTTCACATGAGCCTCTCTTCCTACTGAATAAATGTTACTGTGGATGCTACTCTCTCATTATACTAAATCTTTCCTTTTCCTCCCTACTTCCATATACTGTACCCAGTTATACCCACACTCATACTCCTGATAGTAACTAAGGGAATTTATCATATACCACTCAATTTGCACAGTGTTTTTTCTGACGTGTGTTCATTCAGAGCATAATCAACAGAGATGTTTAATAGTTAATCTCTACAATGCCATTTGTTAATTTTAATTACTTTCTTTTTTAATGGCTTTGTTTTCTTAACTTGTATAGAAACTTCCTGGGGCATAATACCCCTGGAGATAGTATGTTTATCACTGTCCTGCTACTGTTGGAATTCTCTGCTTCATAACTCCCAGCTGAGACTGACAATAGTCCAAAGGGATCAGCTTACAAATTACAATCAAATCAAATAAATAACATTTATAACTGTGTGATGCATGGTGGAAACCTCTACAATATTTGTTCTTGTTATTGTTACTGGGAGACTGTTTTAAATTCCTGCTATTGTCCCTCTGAACAATCACATGTTTATACTTCTGTTTGACCACTTCTACACCAAATGCCACCCTTAACCACCAGCTACACTAAATGCCATCCTTAACCACCTGCTACACTGAATGCCACCCTTAACCACTTGCTACACTAAATGCCATCCTTAACCACCTGCTACACTGAATGCCACCCTTAACCACCTGCTACACTGAATGCCATCCTTAACCACCTACTACACTGAATGCTATCCTTAAACACTTGCTACATTAAATGTCACCCTTAACCACATGCTACACTAAATGCCATCCTTAACCACCTGCTACACTGAATATCACCCTTAACCACCTGCTACACTGAATGCCTTCCTTAACCACCTGCTACACTGAATATCACCCTTAACCACCTGCTACACTGGATGCCATCCTTAACCACCTGCTACACTGAATGCCATCCTTAACCTCCTGCTGCACTGAATGCCATCCTTAACCACCTGCTACACTGAATGCTATACTTAAACACTTGCTACACTAAATGTCACCCTTAACCACATGCTACACCAAATGCCATCATTAACCACCTGCTACACTGAATATCACCCTTAACCACCTGCTACACTGAAAGCCTTCCTTAACCACCTGCTACACTGAATATCACCCTTAACCACCTGCTACACTGAATGCCATCCTTAACCACCTGCTACACTGAATGCCATCCTTAACCACCTGCTACACTGAATATCACCCTTAACCACCTGCTACACTGAATGCCATCCTTAACCACCTGCTACACTGAATGCCATCCTTAACCACCTGCTATACTGAATGCTATCCTTAAACACTTGCTACACTAAATGTCACCCTTAACCACATGCTACACCAAATGCCATCCTTACCCACCTGCTACAATGAATACCACCCTTAACCACCTGCTACACTGAATACCACCCATAACCACCTGCTACACTGAATGCCATCCTTAACCACCCACTACACTGAATGCTATCCTTTACCTCCTACTACACTGAATGCCATCCTTAACCACCTGCTACACTGAATGCTATCCTTAAACATATGCTACACTAAATGTCACCCTTAACCACATGCTACACCAAATGCCATCCTTACCCACCTGCTACACTGAATACCACCCTTAACCACCTGCTACACTGAATACCACCCATAACCACCTGCTACACTGAATGCCATCCTTAACCACCTGCTACACCGAATGCCATCTTTTACCACCTGCTATAATGAATGCCACCCTTAACCATTTACTACACTAAATGTCACCCTTAACCACCTGCTACACTGAATAGCTTCCTTAACCACCTGCTACACTGAATACCACCTTTAACTACCTGCTACAATGAATACCATCCTTAACCCCCTGCTACACTGAATGCCACCCTTAACCACTTGCTACATTAAATGCCACCCTTAACCACCTGCTACACTGAATGCCATTGTTAACCACCTGCTACACTGAATGCCACCCTTAACCACCTGCTACACTGAATGCGATCCTTAATCACCTGCTGCAATGAATACCATCCTTAACCACTTGGTATACTGAATGCCATCCTTAACCACCTGCTACACTGAATGCCATTGTTAACCACCTGCTACACTGAATGCCACCCTTAACCACCTGCTACACTGAATGCGATCCTTAATCACCTGCTGCAATGAATACCATCCTTAACCACTTGGTATACTGAATGCCATCCTTAACCACCTGCTACACTGAATACCATCTTTAACCACCTGCTACACTGAATGTCATCCTTCACCACCCGCTGTGCTGAACGCCATCCTTAACCATCTGCTACACTGAATGTCATCCTTAAATGTATATGTAAAGTATTTCTGTCTTGTTCTTTATCAGGTTTCAAGATTGGGACTGCAGCTGCTAGTTAGGGCTGTTGACAGTAAACGTCATTTGCCCAACACCAGTTTCTGCGTATACCTTTATGAATTTTCCTGCTGTACAGCCAAAGAGCTAGTTGAGTGAAGTTCTTGTTTGATAAATACAATTCCTGCCAGTATCAGATTGTTAACCTGGTTCCAGTTCTGAATCTTGACAGATTCTTCATTGGC
Source organism: Protopterus annectens (assembly GCF_019279795.1). Lineage (NCBI taxonomy): Eukaryota > Metazoa > Chordata > Ceratodontiformes > Protopteridae > Protopterus > Protopterus annectens. The sequence continues at coordinate 1,431,515,918 of NC_056733.1, read as the reverse complement.
ATTTTTTCCCCTGGCTTTATGGGGCAATTTCACAGGTATGTAATCACAGAGCTGAGTATGTAACCTTTAGGTGCATAGGTGATTACTAAGCTAATGACCCCAGGGGTCATTTTTAAGCCTAGCCATGCTTCACAAGTATACCTGACAACCTTTTGATACCCTAGTGTTATTTTATGGGGAATATGCTAGTTTGGGCATGTGAGTCAAGCATTTATAAGCTGCCACTGTCTACTGGAGACATAGGTGCCAGACCAGGGGTAAATTTCTATATCCCCATCATTTCATCCAACTTATGCTTGTATTGGGTTGGTGAAGGACTCTGCTTCACATGAATGGAAGCCTGTTCTATAGAAAGGGTTGTCTCTGCAATGGTAACCATTTGAAATATTGGGACTCCCTAGAGTGAGTCCCAAAACACGGAGCCTGAATGTATCTCACACACACACACACGTGCACACACACGTGCACACACACACACACACACACACACACACACACACACACACACACACACACACACACACACACACACACACACACACACACAAAATCTAACTACAATTTAGTCAACATTTTACCTTTGCATGTCTTTGGGATGTAGGAGGAAACTGGAGTGCCTGGAAACAAAGCACCCAAACACAGGTATGATATGAAGAGTCTGTAGAAAGTACCAGAAAAGCTGCTGTGTGGTGACAATGATACTCAGTGCACCATTGTACTGACCCATGAAGCAGAGCCTTAACTTGGATTGGGCAAAAGGGGCAGCTGCACTGGGTGCAAGCTGTTAGGCAGCATGAGTGGCATTTGTCGATGGTTGTGAATGCACTACCAGTGGTGACTGATGAAGCAGTGAGGACATGCCAGTACTGCAATAACAGTTACAGTGTTAGTAACTGTAGCAATATGGGTGCTTGTTATAGCTGAGGTGAGTTAGTACGATTACAGAACCTTTCAGTTTAAGGGTGAATTATTTTGATTAGCACTATAGCAAAAAATAAGTTATCTCTGTTTGTTACTGGAATCCAGTGTATTTCTGTAGTGGAGTGCATTATTGGGTTCTGGGGTCTACAGATAAATTGGCAAATTTTATTTGGAGTAGTTTGCAGCATGCTTGTATTACTTGTAGAGTGAGGAAATTAATGGTAGACTATACTCTAACTTGTGTTGGACAAGACTGTTTGCTAGGGCTTTTCTTTTATCAGATATGATCGTCTGAAATCCTTCTGCAGAGCCTTTGTCAATCACTGTTTTGGTACGATCTTCAGCAGACAGATCGAGATGTAGAGCAATGCCAAGGACACTTTGAGCAATACCTGACTGATTGCATTGCTTAGTAGGTCTGACTGTCAGGGGTCTATATCACATAGTCGAAGTATGATAACTTCAAACGTTATATAGTAGAGACCATATGTTCAAAGTTGTCATACTTCAAATGCAAAAAATAAATAAATAACTTACCTGACACTTGTAAGCAGGGGGACAAGGCCCCCCTGCACCACCCAAACCCCCTGCTTTTTAACTATACCAACTCCGAGACCGTGCTACAGTGCAGTAAAGGGAAAATTCCCTTTACCACATTGTAGTGCGGTCTTGGAGTTGGTATATTTAAAGAGCGGGGGGTTACTACCCTTTATTTTGTTTTCCATTGTTTTGTTTTTTTTTTTTTTTTTTTTTTTTTTTTTACATAGTTGAAGTTTTCTATGTTCGAACATATCGGTTCGACCATATGGTGTTCGAACTTACAGAACTTCGACTATGTGTGATAAAGACCCGACTGTCAGACTGTTAATGGGGGAAACGTTACCCCTTAGCAAACCCATGGATACAGTTTGCTCCTTCCTTTCTCTTGTTAACCAGGTAGGCCAGCTGGATGCAAGTATGTCTTTTTAGGGGTAATTTGGGAGAACTGCCTTTTGAAATAATGTGCTCAGAGTAGTTATATGAAAACTGAAGGAGTAAAACACTGTAGACTAAACTTCCATTTCAGTAGTCCATTCCATAGATCCACATGTTTCTCCATGAGGAAATACTGTCACAGATTTAGGGATTACATTGTTGCTACTGTCTGTTGTCTGTGCCTCCTTTATCCTATCACCCTTTCTTATAAGTTCATAGGTGTTTACTAGGCTAATGACCACAAGGGCCTTTTTAAGCCTAGCCATACATCCCAAATCTCTGACAAGTTCTGATACCCTTGATAAGTGTAAGCAGGGGCTTGGGAGATGAAACATTAACAAGTTACTTGTTTGCATTAGAGACATGGGTGCCAAACCAGGGATGAATTTCTGGTTTGCCATCCAATTGTCCAAGTTACATTGAATTTGGTTAGGGAGGAACTCTGTTTCACATGGATGAGGAGCCTGTTCCATAGACTGGGTAGTCTCTGGGATACATATCTGTCTCTCCAGAAGGACCTATTTATATCACAGGAAAGGTTTAAGTCTTTAAAAAGGGTAATTCTGGTACTGTTTGTTTTGTGGATATGCAGGAGGTCCATCAGAGTGTATGCCAGGCATAGATCTTCCCTCAAAAGCCTGTAGGAGACAGAATACAGGGATAGGAACTTGAGGCGGTCTGCTTAGGCCATTTTATTTATGCCCTGTATTCTTTTAGTGAGGAACCTCTGTAGAAGTTCCAGTTGTTGGATATGCCTGGTTAGGTACATACCAAAGGGGGCATTGTACTCATTGACAGGTCTGATAAATGCTGAATACAGTGGAACAATGACTTCCTTGGACTTAGATTCCATACCTTACTTTATAAGTTGCACAACATAGAATGATTACCTCACCACTGTGGACACATAATGATCAAAGGCTAGATTATTATGTATGTGTGTCCCTAAGTCCATGACTACTGGGTCAACTCTAAGGGGTGTGTTGTCAATATGATAGTTACCAGAGATGAATGACTTCCCAAAGAATACAATTATGCATTTCTTGGCATTTAGTTTTAGTCCACGACTCTGACACCAGTTATTTGTCTGTGTCAGCCCCTCCTAGAGAACATTTGTGTCAGTATGATATTCAATGACAGCTCTTAATTTGAAATCAACTGCAAACTTCGTCAGTCAGAGACCACTGACATTGGCCTTGACTTTCTGAGAAGTAAATGCCAAAAAGGAGTGGTCCAAAGACTGATCCCTGAGGAAATCCTGTTGTGGCTGGTCTGTTTGTAGAGGTGGACTCCCGTATTGTCACTTTGGGTCCTGCCTGTCAGCCTGTTGGCTATCCACCAGGTAACATACGGAAGTGTACGTAACCTCTTGAGTTTGTCAACAATGCCGGAGTGGGATATTGTGTCAAATGCCTTGGCCAGGTCAAGGTAGGCAGTGTGAATGATTTTACCTTCATCCATTGCTTTGGTGACCTTTTCAAAGAAGTCCACCAGGTTGAGTAGGCATGATCTGCCATTGACAAAAGCAAACTGGGTTGGGTCCAGTGTCTGGAGGTTTATTATATCTCTGTTGATGATCTCCATGATAATTCTTTCCATGGCTTTACATATAAGACTAGTGAGACTTATGGGTCTGTAGTTTCCAGGGTCTATAGATGGCCCACCTTTGTGCAGAGGGATGACTGCTACCTTTCTGCATTCATGACGCATGAAGCCTGTTCTGTTTCAGGTGAAACCTTCACATCTCCCTTATATGACTGTGTGCAACTATGTCTTGCATCCTTTGTATCTTCTGGTCTCTACTGAGGAAATCTGCAGCTACTTTAGTCTCCAGCCATTTCTTTTTACCTCGCCCAAAACACACCTTTCATGCATTTTCTCTTCCAGCAGCTGAATGCCCCTCTCCTTGAATGGCTTCCAGAACTGCACAATGTTATTAGTGTGTAGCCTGATTAGGGGTCAGTAGTGGCAACTTGACTTCTTTGCTTCTCAGATCTGTACCCTTTAGACTCTATCCTCTTTCTCATGCAAGGATTCACCAATACACTATTTATGTGGTGCAACATTACAAAACACGTGACGTCTGTGTAAAGTGTTACTTTTTGTATTTTATTGTAGTATACAAGTAGAGACTGAATTAAAACACTGGATCCAGCGGAAATGCCAAAAGTATGCTCCTGGTCACTTTCCTTATGATCTAATTACACTTTTTACTCCAAATTAGTTTTTACTTGTGCATGTTATGCTTTAGCAAGTAATTTTACACATTTATGGGTAACCAGCCATCTATCTCATGTTTAATGTTCGATCTGTGGAAGTACATTACACATTTATGGGTAACCAGCCATGTATCTCATGTTTAACGTTCGATCTGCGGTAGTACATTACACATTTATGGGTAACCAGCCATATATCTCACGATTAATGTTCGATCTGTGGTAGTACATTACACATTTATGCGTAACCAGTGATGTCTCACTTTTAATGTTCGAGCTGCAGTAGTACATTACACCTTTATAGGTAGCCAGCCATATATCTCATACTTAATGTTCGATCTGCAATAGTACATTACACATTTATAGGTAACCAGCCATGTATCTTATGTATAATTTTCAATCTGCAGTAGTATATTACACATTTATGGGTAACCAGCCATGTATCTCATGTTTAATGTTCGATCTGTGGAAGTACATTACACATTTATGGGTAACCAGCCATGTATCTCATGTTTAATGTTCCATCTGTGGAAGTACATTACACATTTATGGGTAACCAGCCATGAATCTCATGTTTAACGTTCGATCTGCGGTAGTACATTACACATTTATGGGTAACCAGCCATATATCTCACGATTAATGTTCGATCTGTGGTAGTACATTACACATTTATGCGTAACCAGTGATGTCTCACTTTTAATGTTCGAGCTGCAGTAGTACATTACACCTTTATAGGTAGCCAGCCATATATCTCATACTTAATGTTCGATCTGCAATAGTACATTACACATTTATAGGTAACCAGCCATGTATCTTATGTATAATTTTCAATCTGCAGTAGTATATTACACATTTATGGGTAACCAGCCATATGTCTCATGTTTGTTTGATCTACAGTAGTACATTACACATTTATGGATAACTAGCCATATTTCTCATCTTTAATGTTCGATCTGTGGTAGTACATTACACATTTATGGGTAACCAGCCATATGTCTCATGTTTGTTTGATCTGTGGTAGTACATTACACATTTATGGATAACCAGCCATATTTCTCATCTTTAATGCTCGATCTGTGGTAGTACATTACACATTTATGGATAACCAGCCATATTTCTCATCTTTAATGCTCGATCTGTGGTAGTACATTACACATTTATGGGTAACCAGCCATATATCTCATGTTTAATGTTCAACCTGCAGTAGTACATTACACATTTATGGGTAACCAGCCATATATCTCATGTTTAATGTTCAACCTGCAGTAGTACATTACACCTTTATAGGTAGCCAGCCATATATCTCACACTTAATGTTCGATCTGCAATAGTACATTACACATTTATAGGTAACCAGCCATGTATCTCATGTTTAATGTTCAATCTGCAGTAGTATATTACACATTTATGGGTAACCAGCCATATGTCTCATGTTTGTTTGATCTACAGTAGTACATTACACATTTATGGGTAACCAGCCATGTATCTCATGTTTAATGTTCGATCTGCGGTAGTGCATTACACATTTATGGGTAACCAGCCATGTATCTCATGTTTAATGTTCGATCTGCGGTAGTGCATACATTATTGCCTACTTGTCACATTTCTACATTATATTTACAATGCTTGTTTTGATTAGCTTTTCCATTACAGGCTACTTGATATCTAGCAGTATTTCTGTGATGTATATTGCTTAAATGTGCTTTATTTGGAGTAGGTAAAATTACAAACAAATCATAATCTCATTTCTAACTTATTTTTTTTCCTTTTTAGAGACAGGATACACCTTCAGTTCAAGTCAGATTGAGTCAAGGTAAGTTTAATTAAATAATCCAGATAGTTAATTGAATGAAAGGCTCTGTGCATATGAGAAATTGGAATGTTTTATTTACACACACACACACACACACACACACACACACACACACACACACACACACACATATGAATGCTTGTATTTAATACATACGAAAGGTACAACAACTCTCAAGGAGGATATCAGACTCATCAGTGTTATTTTATTTATATATTTAATGCTTTATTTGATTGTTTGCTTGTTTGTTAAACTGAAAGGTCTGACTGAGCAGAAATCATTTTTTAGTGGACGGCATGAGAAAACAGCCACACAGTAACACCATACATAAGTAAAAACTTAGAAATATAATAAAATCAGTATACATGGATTACAATTCGAGAACATATCATTTTGTGTCATAATACATACCTTGCAGCCTTAGAGCTATGCAGACGCACAACAGGTTTGTGTATAGCTGAAGCTTATGCATCATATTTTTTGTCATTTGAGCACACAGCAATCAGGTGATAATCACATGACATTAGCCACAACACTTAGATAAAAGGAAGAATACAAATTCTCTCTTAAAATCTATTTTAACAGGAATCTTACCCAAATTTAGCAGAAGATGATTTCAGAGTTTAGGGACTTCCACTGAGAGCAGTACATCACAGAAATTATTTAATAAGGACATCATGTCAGCAAGTTAAGGATCTAAGTTTATGAGGAGAATGGCATCATTCTATTGGTGGGATGATAGTAGAATATTGTTGTAGTGGTATGGAAATGAATGACCAAGCCTTAACTGTGTCACGGAACTTCTAATTAATGGAAAACATTTACATAGTAGCTGCACTGAGATTTTAATGCATGGTTAGAAATCAGTACAACTATCCTGTTAAAATGACTCTGTAAAAAGGTGACTCGAAAACTCGAGAGATTAGTAAGGACAGGTTGCATGAGAAAGAATGGACAATAGCATTGACTTAGCAAGGGAAAGTCTACATATATCAATCAGAAACTCTTTATTTTGATATAGGAGTTTGAGTTTTTGCTTTTCATTGGTCAGGACATATATGAGAAATTAACTCCAATGCTAGTCCAGAGTTACTCCTTGATGTTTAAAATGAGGCACATTTACAAAACAGTGTTTCCATTAATATAAACATTAATGAAACATTTAAAGAAAAATTGTAATAGCATGAGAAGAAAAGTATTGCCTTACTTGAATGATTTAACAAAAGGCCAGATTTGAACAGCCAACTCTGAATATTCCCAAAACTGATTTGGAGATTGGTATTTATTTTACCAGTTGAGGAAGACTGAAACATAGAGGATCAGCTCATCGGTGTATAGAATTACAGTCACAGGACCACAGTTCTTGGTCATACCAGTCACAAAAGATCATGGCAAGGAGAGGTCCAAGAACAGATCTTTTGGAGAACATCTACTGAGTAAAGATGGCATTAGAAATATGTCAAGACTATCTAAAGATCCAGTTAATAATACTCAGACATCTGCCTAACCAGCACACATATCCAGATAGACCACAAGAACTGAACGGTCAGTTGTTTCGGTTCTTTCGCAGGTTTCTGTTAAGATCAGAAACAAAATAGCAATAACACAGCCTTGGTTCTAGTGACAGCATAAAGAATGTGAGAACATACGGAAAAGCAGATATAAAGAATGTGAGAACGAACGAAAGAGCAGATATAAAGAATGTGAGAACATACGGAACAGCAGATATAAAGAATGTGAGAACGTACGAAAGAGCAGATATAAAGAATGTGAGAACATACGGAAGAGCAGATATAAAGAACGTGAGAATGTACGAAAAACAGATATAAAGAATGTGAGAACATATGAAAGAGCAGATATAAAGAATGTGAGAACGTACGAAAGAGCAGATTCGGTATGATGGCCTCGTTAACTTCCATGAAGACATGAATGATATATTAAGTGCTGGAATAGTTGTGAATACTTTGATTTTTTTTTTTTAATAATCTGGAAAGCAGAGCATAAATAGATTATTATCACAGGATGATACATCTTAGAGTAGAGGAAAGATAATGTAAGTGTTCCACACTGTTGATGAATCTGAACTTGACATACTGCGTTTGCGAAGTCCTGCTCTGACAAAAAAAAAAAAAATATATATATATATATATATATATATATATATATATATATATATATATTCATATATAGATATATATATATATATATATATATATATATATATATATATATGCACATACAAACAAGTATTCCTTAAAAGATATAAGGATAGTAAAGGAAGATACATAGTTATATACTTATGATCTAATAACTATATCTCCAGGTATCTGTTTATATCTATATCTATGGATATAGATATGTGTGTGTGTGTGTGTGTGTGTGTGTGTGTGTGTGTGTGTGTGTGTGTGTATACCTATATATCTATCTATACATACACACACATATATATATATATATATATATATATATATATATATATATATATATACACACATACATCCATGCACAACCCCTTTTCCCATTTTTACACATGGGTCGGGGTGTCACTTTAACAGTGACAGTCATCTAGAGACAAGGTTCACACTGCTGTGTGGCTAGATGATTTGATGTTAAATCAACCTCTGTTTTGTCGACATACTTTGGCTAATCAATGATGGTCAATTGTTATTTGAGAACTGACAATCGCCAAGGGTGGGGAATTTGCCCTTTCCCTGGAGACTGCAGTTACTGAGTTGGTATGTATAATTAGCAGGGGGTGTGGAGGCTGCATAGGGCAGTTAATATATATAATTAGCAGGGACTGTGGAGGGTACAGGGGGTGGTTAGTATATATAATTAGCAGGGGGTAGAGGGTGCAGGTGGTAGATAGTATGTATAATTAGCAGGGGGTGTGGCGGGTGTTGGGGCTGTTAATATGCATAATTAGCAGGTTTTGTGGAGGATACAGGGGTAGTTAGTATATATAATTAGCAGGGAGTGTGGAGAAGCAGTTAGTATATATAATTAACAGGGGATGTGGAGGTGCAGTGGTAGTTAGCATGTATAATTAGGAAGCGGTATGGGCAGTTAGTATGTATAATTAGCAGGGGATGTGGAGGGTGCAGGGGGCAGTTAGTATGTATAATTAGCAGGAGGTGTGGAGGGTACAGGGGCAGTTAATATGTATAATTAGTAGGAAGTGTGGAGGGTGCTGAGACAGTTAGTATATATAATTAGCAGGGGGTGTAGAGGGTACAGGGGGTAGTTAGTATAAATAATTAGCAGGGGGTGTAGAGGGTGCAGCGGGCAGTTAGTATGTATAATTAGCAGGAGGTGTGGATGGTGCTGGGGCAGTTAGTATGTATAATTAGCAGGGGTGTGGAGGGTGGAGTTAATATGTATAATTAACAGGAAGTGTGGAGGGTGCTGGGGGAAGTTAGTATGTATAATTAGCAGGGGGTGTGGAGAGTTGCAGGGGGCAGTTAGTATGTATAATTAGCAGGGGGTGTGGAGAATTGCAGGGGGTAGTTAGTATGCATAATTAGCAGGCAGTGTGGAGGGTGCAGGGGGCAGTTAATATGTATCTTTAGGAGGAAGTGTGGAGGGTGCTGGGGGCCATTAGTATGTATAATTAGCAGGGGGTGTGGAGGTTACAGGGGATGGTTAGTATGTATAATTATCAGGGGGTGTGGAGGGTGCAGGGGGCAGTTAATGTATAATTAACAGGAAGTGTGGAGGGTGCTGGTGGCAGCTAGTATGTATAATTAGTAGGGAGTGTGGAGGTTGCAGGGGGCAGTTAGTATGTATAATTAGCAGGGGGTGTGAAGTGTCCTGGGGCAGTTAGGTATAATTAGCAGGGGGTGTGGAGGTTGCAGGGGACAGTTAGCATGTATAATTAGCAGGGGGTATGGAGGTTGCAGGAGTCTTGTCCTTCTGCAAAAACACTGCTTAAGTTTGCATATTCCAAGAAGTAACCTCAGCATATGTGCAGAAGCTGTTGATGATTCTGTTTTGATATTACTATGTCAACGTTAGCTTTGTCAATGTAATGTGATTCAATGAATGCTGTTATATTCTTATAGCACTGAATAAGCTTCACAGCCTAAGAGAAAAACTGTTTGGATATCTGCTTTTTTGTGGTGGTTGTCGCAATAAATATATTTTCTTGTCTATTCATATAGTTCTTGGTACTGTATTTTTTGCTGTTTTAGATATATAGACACACACACACTATATATATATATATATATATATATATATATATATATATATATATATATATATATTTGTTTGGTGTTTACCTCTCAACCGTACAGATTTTTCTAGATTTTTGCCTCATATTTTTGGTATGTTTCTTTTAAAATTTTGTTTTTCTGGCAAATCATTTGGAAACCATTGAGGGTTAAAGTCAGAAAATAATAACAGTCATTTGAGTTTTAGACTTTATACCCTTCAGAAAATGTGTGCATGAATGGGTGTGCCTTCTTTGAAGGTTGAGCATCGGGCTGGCGCCTTGGCACAGTAATAATCCACTGCTAATCATTAGCGGACGGGAGTTCCGCTGTGGCGACCCCTAACATTATTTTTACCTTCAGAAAATTCATGCTAATGCAAAACCTGTTATTCTATCAACTTTCTAAGTTTGTAAGAGCAATATTTAAAAAGTGTCCCTATTTTTGGACCTTTGTCCTCCAATTATTTATGTCTTTTTCCAGATTTCTTGCTCTAAGAGGTTGAGAAGTATGCTGATGTATGTAGAATAATCTATATGGGTGCCATCCATGTGGTTGAATGTCAGATGGTTGAATTTTCAATAGATTCTGCACTATATCAAACTTATTTGGTTCAAATGTGTGTGAATGTGTGCATATGTACGAATGCATGGATATGTATGAATGTGTGCATTTGTTTGTATATGAATGTATGAATTTGTGTGTGTGTGTGTGTGTTTGTAAATGAAATGATTTATCTGCCAGGTGAATTGCTGACTATTAGTGTGAGATTGTTAACATTTGGGGTAAAGAGTCTTCCTTATTCACCAGCAGTTATGTTCTGAAAAAAATATGGCTAAATGGATAATATTTCCATAACATTTCTTTACCGGGAAAGTGTGATTAGGAACAAGCCAATTTTCTATGGAGGCCCTGGGACAAATACTCCTGATGGATGTCTTTGTAATGTGGGAAGAAATCGGAGCACCAAGAGGAAACTCACACGAATGCAGGGAAAATATGCAGACTCTGCACAGAAGGCACCCCAGCAGAGAATCATACCAGGGAACCTCTTGGTGTGAGGCGACAATGCAAACCGCTGCACCACTGCACCATCCACATAGTTATTTTCATAACAGGTAAAATAGAATTGAATGGAAAAAATGATTAATTGAAGTGAAAACAGACCAGTCTTCTGAAACTCAGTTCTGCCATTTGCTTCACATATCTATTTTATTTATTCATTCATTATTACCTTTACATGTAGGAGTAGTCTATTATATGATGCAGTATTCAATCACTGGTCATTCGCTATTGCCTGAATCCTGAACTGTCTGTTTATGCCATACTCTGCTGTTCTCCTTCACAATCTTTTTTTTAATAATAATCCTATTTGTTAACCAGTTAGGCCCACAGGACACGCACAGTACCTTTTCAAGGATGACCCAAGAGCAATGTCTGCTTAAGTGACTTGGTCAGGGTCACACAGGAAGCAAATGAGGGCTGAGGGACTCAAACCTGCACTATAGGAGCTGCAGCTTGTGACCTTAACCTCTTTGCCGTTTCCCACACTCTTTCTCCTGGCTTGTGTCTTGCTAATCCTTCCCCTTATTTATAATCTTCTCCACTTTCTTCCTATTTATTCTGTCTATATCTAATAGCAGACCAAAACGTTATTCTGAACAACAAAATAAAAAATAAAAATAAAAAAAAACACAGAGAAAGCGAAAAACTTTTTTGTTTTCTCTATGTTTTTTCAAAACTTTATTCTGTTCTTTAGCCATTTTTGATTTGCTGGTCTTTATTTCTTACATGCCAATGCACTTCTGGTTATCACTATGGACTTTTTAATAATTTTCTTCCCTTCCATCTGCTTTTTCATTTTTTTCCATTTTTAACTTTTATCTTCCATTCCTATTAGTCTTTGCATGTTTACTTCTGTCTTTTCTAATTTGTTGTTTATTGGAGGTAGGCATCACATGCAGTTATGTCAAGTATTAATTTCCCCCTCCTTAAATATCTAGCACCAAATCATCATAGCAGATTCCCATGTCTTTTCTACTAACTCACACCTCAGACTAATGTGCCGTTCCTTCTTTTCTATGCCCAAATCCCCAGCATACACTTTGCTTTTCTTTCTTTCTTGCTTCAGCCTTTGTATCATGAGAAACCATTTATATAAAATTCTCAGACATTGATGTTGTAGTCCATGCTGGAGTCTCATGCCCCCTGTCACATTATACTTTTTCCTCTCTTGAGAGGAGGTAGGCCATCTTTCCTTCCTCCACTTTTTCTGTAAATATTACGAATTAATCCTGTACTTTCTGTTGATTCTTCATATAGTATTCTGCATCTGTTTATAATTCACCGTTTTCCTTATAGAACTTGGCTTCTCTTTGGCATGTTCTTCCTTGAAATACCCTCTTATTTCCTGCTCATCTAGTTAACCTTGTCTTCCCCAGTGTCAGGAAGTTCCACCACTGAATCCTTGGTAGTCGTACTTCTCTGCCAGCTCCTCTACCAATCTAAACCCTACCTTGTCAGCTCCTCTACCAATCTAAACCCTACCTTGTCAGCTCCTCTGCCAATCTAACCCTACCTTGTCAGCTCCTCTACCAATCTAAACCCTACCTTGTCAGCTCCTCTACCAATCTAACCCTACCTTGTCAGCTCCTCTACCAATCTAAACCCTACCTTGTCAGCTCCTCTACCAATCTAACCTACCTTGTCAGCTCCTCTACCAATCTAAACCCTACCTTGTCAGCTCCTCTACCAATCTAAACCCTACCTTGTCAGCTCCTCTACCAATCTAACCCTACCTTGTCAGCTCCTCTACCAATCTAAACCTACCTTGTCAGCTCCTCTACCAATCTAAACCTACCTTGTCAGCTCCTCTACCAATCTAACCTACCTTGTCAGCTCCTCTACCAATCTAACCCTACCTTGTCAGCTCCTCTACCAATCTAACCCTACCTTGTCAGCTCCTCTACCAATCTAACCCTACCTTGTCAGCTCCTCTACCAATCTAAGCCCTACCTTGTCAGCTCCTCTACCAATCTAACCCTACCTTGTCAGCTCCTCTACCAATCTAACCCTACCTTGTCAGCTCCTCTACCAATCTAACCTACCTTGTCAGCTCCTCTACCAATCTAACCTACCTTGTCAGCTCCTCTACCAATCTAACCCTACCTTGTCAGCTCCTCTACCAATCTAACCCTACCTTGTCAGCTCCTCTACCAATCTAACCCTACCTTGTCAGCTCCTCTACCAATCTAACCCTACCTTGTCAGCTCCTCTACCAATCTAACCCTACCTTGTCAGCTCCTCTACCAATCTAAGCCCTACCTTGTCAGCTCCTCTACCAATCTAACCCTACCTTGTCAGCTCCTCTACCAATCTAACCCTACCTTGTCAGCTCCTCTACCAATCTAACCTACCTTGTCAGCTCCTCTACCAATCTAACCTACCTTGTCAGCTCCTCTACCAATCTAACCCTACCTTGTCAGCTCCTCTACCAATCTAACCCTACCTTGTCAGCTCCTCTACCAATCTAACCCTACCTTGTCAGCTCCTCTACCAATCTAACCCTACCTTGTCAGCTCCTCTACCAATCTAACCCTACCTTGTCAGCTCCTCTACCAATCTAACCCTACCTTGTCAGCTCCTCTACCAATCTAACCTACCTTGTCAGCTCCTCTACCAATCTAACCTACCTTGTCAGCTCCTCTACCAATCTAAACCTACCTTGTCAGCTCCTCTACCAATCTAACCTACCTTGTCAGCTCCTCTACCAATCTAACCCTACCTTGTCAGCTCCTCTACCAATCTAACCCTACCTTGTCAGCTCCTCTACCAATCTAACCCTACCTTGTCAGCTCCTCTACCAATCTAACCCTACCTTGTCAGCTCCTCTACCAATCTAACCCTACCTTGTCAGCTCCTCTACCAATCTAACCCTACCTTGTCAGCTCCTCTACCAATCTAACCTACCTTGTCAGCTCCTCTACCAATCTAACCCTACCTTGTCAGCTCCTCTACCAATCTAACCCTACCTTGTCAGCTCCTCTACCAATCTAACCTACCTTGTCAGCTCCTCTACCAATCTAACCCTACCTTGTCAGCTCCTCTACCAATCTAACCTACCTTGTCAGCTCCTCTACCAATCTAACCCTACCTTGTCAGCTCCTCTACCAATCTAACCCTACCTTGTCAGCTCCTCTACCAATCTAACCCTACCTTGTCAGCTCCTCTACCAATCTAAACCCTACCTTGTCAGCTCCTCTACCAATCTAAGCCCTACCTTGTCAGCTCCTCTACCAATCTAACCCTACCTTGTCAGCTCCTCTACCAATCTAACCCTACCTTGTCAGCTCCTCTACCAATCTAACCCTACCTTGTCAGCTCCTCTACCAATCTAACCTACCTTGTCAGCTCCTCTACCAATCTAACCCTACCTTGTCAGCTCCTCTACCAATCTAACCCTACCTTGTCAGCTCCTCTACCAATCTAACCTACCTTGTCAGCTCCTCTACCAATCTAACCCTACCTTGTCAGCTCCTCTACCAATCTAACCCTACCTTGTCAGCTCCTCTACCAATCTAACCCTACCTTGTCAGCTCCTCTACCAATCTAACCCTACCTTGTCAGCTCCTCTACCAATCTAACCCTACCTTGTCAGCTCCTCTACCAATCTAACCCTACCTTGTCAGCTCCTCTACCAATCTAACCTACCTTGTCAGCTCCTCTACCAATCTAACCCTACCTTGTCAGCTCCTCTACCAATCTAAACCTACCTTGTCAGCTCCTCTACCAATTCCACCCTACCTAATATCCTTCCTACCAATCTAACCACATTCCACATTATCTAGATCCCTCACTAGGCTCTCTTCACTTTCCCCTCCACATTCCTTCCAAGTATCTCGACGAGCTTTACCTGTCTGCTGTCCCGACCCATTTCCTTCGTAATATCCTTCCTTCCTTCTTTACCACATTCCACATTTCCTTCGTAATATCCTTCCTTCCTTCTTTACCACATTCCACATTTCCCTCGTAATATCCTTCCTTCTTTACCACATTCCACATTTCCTTCGTAATATCCTTCCTTCCTTCTTTACCACATTCCACATTTCCCTCGTAATATCCTTCCTTCCTTCTTTACCACATTCCACATTTCCTTCGTAATATCCTTCCTTCCTTCTTTACCACATTCCACATTTCCCTCGTAATATCCTTCCTTCCTTCTTTACCACATTCCATATTATCTCACATGTACATGGTTTGTTTTTCCTTTATCGCAACATATCATGACATGGTTGGGAGGGTGGCCTAATGGTTAAGGTGTTTGCCTTACAAGTACAAGGAGCAGCGTTTGAGTCTCACAAGGGATAATTGGCTAGGCTTACAGTGGCTCACAAGGGCAGTTAGCTTAATACTAACCTATGAACATGCATCTTCCCCCTTATCCACTGCATGATGATAAATATTAAATCCATTTGTTGGGATGAATGGTAGGTCCCATCCACTTCATACCTTGGACATTGTTAGCTTAGTTTTTTTTTCATGTTTCACCTTTTCACATTATAAACCCATTTTTTGCAGATTCCTTTGTATTGCCTTTAACATTTTGCTATGGATCTATCAGGAGGTTCCTTAGCATATAATGATTATTTATTCTTCATAAGACTGTAAATGTGTTTTTCTCACTTTAGATAGAATGTCCTCCATTTTATCTTTAAATGTTTCAGGTTCTCCCTTATGGTCTCACCAGTCATTGCCCTATATGTAATCTCAGGTATTTTGGAAATTATGTTTCTTTGATATTCTCAATGCCTCCCTATATTTACTAGACCCTTTTTCTGATAAGTATTATTTTTTCCTTTGACAATTTAGATTAATACTGATTCAAATTTTTCAAAAATGGCATTACCTCCACACTTCTCCCCTTCATCCGGGAGCAACGTGCAGTCATCTGCATACGTCACAAATTGCGATGCAGTCCTCTTTCCTTGCCTAACTTGCTCAAGTGCTTTTCTTTTCTTTGCCCTGCTGCCATCTGTTCCATCACCCCTGTGAAAATCCTGGTGTGGACAGCCTTACAGTGTTTACTTTACAGCTTTTGCTATTCACCATGACTTCCAGTGGCATGTCTTTGTTCAGTGCATTTGTCCTCTTACTATGTCTTATCCTCATCCCCCTCTTTCCTAGGACCTCCCATAGAAAGTTTCACTGTACTAAATCAAGTGTACTTTGAAGATCATAAAACGTACCCTTATAATAAGCTCCAGCAGTGTAGATAAAGCCATGACTACAGCGCAGCTGACTTGGGTTCATTTAGCAGCTTGGACAACTGATGGAGTGGCAGGGAAGAGATGGGCATGCCCATCCCAGGTGGGAGGATGCTTACTGATATTATCTCTATGAGGGATGTGGTCCAAGGAGGGGTGTTGCCCTTGGATGTAGAAACACCATGTGTGGTAGGTAAGGAAGGGGAAATGAGAAGGTCTTTAAAAAAAAAAAAAAAAAAAGCCGTGGTGGATCCAAAGATGAGCAGTGCCACTTTGACATCCTGAGGATCCACAACCGACCACAGCAAAAAAAAAAAAAAATAAAAAATAAAAAAAAAATAGTCCTGATGGATGCAAAGATGAACAGTGACATTCTCAGGATCTGTAACTGGCCACAGCAAAAAAAATAAATTAAAAAAATTGAGTAAGTCTAGAGAGACTGGAGAATAGCTGGTAGACTTGGTGTGGACATTGGGTGCTAGGCTCGTAAAAAAAAAAGAAGCACCTCCTTTCCTGTCTTTAATTTTTTGTCCCTTTGCATGGAATTTATCAGCTCCTGCCAGTTATCTTCTGCTTGTCTGTTTTACAAGCCCTTTATGCCATCTTGTGATATTTTCACCAGTGGCCCCCTTGTGCTCACTTGTGATATATTAACAAGTAGTTCTAGTCTTTCTAATAGAATATTGACCATTATATTTTGCTCTGTGTTTATCAATGATATTGGTGCATACTTTCCTGCAGTTATATTCCCCCTACCTTTGACAGTTCATAGATTTGGATATTACCATGATGAATATTTTCCTGTAGTCCTCCATCAGTGCTATATTTTCTCACGTCTCTCCATTTGTAAAACTGTAGATGGAAGTTATCAGGGCCTCCCAGGTCTTCCACTTTCCAGTCTTTAATTCTGTATATTACTTTTTTTTTTAAATTTCTACTTTCCAGTCTTTAATTCTATATATTACCTTTTTTTTAATTTCTACTTTGCTGACTTTTGGTTACAGCTTGGTCTTGTCTTTTTCTCCAAACCTATAATTATTTTTCTTTTCCTATTAAATCAACTTTTCTATTGCCTCACCTTCCTATTTTTTGTATACATTTTGGTTGCAATTTTGAAAAACCTCTTTGCCCTTTTTCAGTCAGCTGCCTGTTTCCAACCTTTATTACTGCTACATGTCCTTTGTCCTTTATCCTTCATTACTTTGAACTTCCTCCAGAGCTATGTAGATTACAGGCTGCCTTTAAAGCAATCATGATGCTTTTTGTCAAACTACTTTTTACCTTCAACACATTGGCACCCAGAGCAGCCATCCCTTCCACCCTGTCATTCCTATGTGTGTGTAATTTAATCTACTATGCTGCTTTCTGTTGCTTTAGCTGACCCTTGGGGTACTGAGTAATGAAGTTACTTTGCACCTCCTCATTATGGACACTCAGTCTCCTCCTCCACTAAAGTGTTACGTTGTTGCCTCTGCAAGAAGTCCTGAATTCTACCTTACAACTTCAGTCATAACATTACAAGGTTTTTGACTAAATCAAGTTATAAATTCAGAATGAAAACGCACATGCTTGTATCTCTAGAACTATAAATGTTCACACAGAAGTATAAACAGAAGAACCGTTCATGGAAAATAATGACAGCACCTATGCCATTGTGACACTCTTTAGTGTTTCAGCTTAATAGCATTTATATGAGTATAAAGTGAATAACTAAGTACATTTAATTTTTAAAAAATAAATGCAACTCATTTTCCACTCAAATTCAGGAGAGGAAATACATCCACCTCTTACTCTTAACAGTTCAATAAAGCAATTAACCTCATCCAATTAAAGCTTGCCAAGCCAACTCCCCATTTATTCCAGCAGGATACAAAGTATTATATTTGTATATAAAAGAAATAGGCTTTCATTTTATCTAACACTTCCTTCTTGTTACCCCTGGGTAAAAATGAAGAGTCCAAAACATAGAATTTAAAGTTATCACCTCTGTTTTCATGATGTTCTGCAATACCTAAAGCCAGTGAATGCTTTTGCTTCAAAGATGGTGGTTACACAAATGTATGACTTTTCCAGAATTAGCTTTACAAAGCAGAAAACATTTGTCAGAAAATATTTCCCCAACAGCTGAAATCATTTTTAAACTTTTCTTTAACTGTAATAATGTGTATCTGGAGTGTGAATAAAGCATTTAGAGCATATGTTGGGAGAGTGGCCTAATGGTTGAGGTGTTTGCCTTACAAACACAAGGTTTAGGGTTTGAGTCTCACAAGAGATAATTGGTTAGGCTTAAAATGACTCACAAAGGTAATTAGCTTAGTATAAACCTAAGTGATGTATTTTTAAATGCCGTAATAATATGTATCTTGAGTGTCAATAAAGCATTTAGTGCATAAGTGATGCATTTTAAATGCCGTAACAATGTGTATCTGGAGTGTGAATAAAGCATTTAGTGCATAAGTGATGTATTTTTAAATGCCTAACAATGTGCATCTGGAGTGTGAATAAAACATTTAGTGCATAAGTGATGTATTTTTAAATGTCATAACAATGTGTATCTGGAGTGTGAATAAAGCATTTAGTGCATAAGTGATGTATTTTTAAATGCCTAACAATTTGTGTCTGGAGTGTGAATAAAACATTTAGTGCATAAGCGATGTATTTTTAAATGTCATAACAATGTGTATCTGGAGTGTGAATAAAGCTTTTAGTGCATAAGTGATGTATTTTTAAATGCCTAACAATGTGTATCTGGAGTGTGAATAAAACATTTAGTGCATAAGTGATGTATTTTTAAATGTCATAACAATGTGTATCTGGAGTGTGAATAAAGCTTTTAGTGCATAAGTGATGTATTTTTAAATGTCGTAATAATGTGTATCTGGAGTGTGAATAAAGTATTTAGTGCATAAGTGATGTACTTTTAAATGCCGTCAAGATGATGTTCTTTCAAGTCTTGCTGTTGTTGACTAAATCAGTTTAATTCCTGGTTTGATACAGAACTAAATAAAGTGTTTTGAACTCACCGTCCTGCTATGTTTGAGTATCTGTCTGCTAACTGAACCATACCTTTTACTTAAAAATCCTTGTTATCGTATGTAGGCTTTGAGCTGTTTGAATTACTACGAGCTTGTTTATATGGAGACAATCCTTACTGCTACGTATGGATATAGAATTGTTTAAATGTCTTACAACTGCGATGTTTGAAGACAATCTTACCATGAGTCATATGCAATCGGTACACGTTTTGCTGATCTCAGTTATTGCCTGGAACTTTTGATCCTTTTGAGCCTGGATTGTGGCTGAAAAGGGTAAGAGGTCCAGTTCTCCAAACCAGTCAAAAATGTAAATAATTAAGTAAATAGATAAGCAAGCACACAAACATGTAGCAATACTAAAGGAAGCTGTATTCTTATAAAATCATGCTGCATGTTGCATCTCATTTTTATGTAGTTGACCTTTCCTGTGCTCCCACCTGCCCCCCTACGTGTGTGTCTTCTGTTCGCCCCATTCTGAAATAGTTTTGTTGTCCTTTACTGTACCATTGCGTCATACAAGTTTTTTAAAGACCCTATCACCTTCTCTGTGAAATAATATCAGCTTATGTTTTTCTTGAGTTGTCTCCTTTCAAACTGCCCATATCCCTTTCTGCGTCCCTTCTCTGCACATGCATTGCTTCTGTTTGCTGTTTGAGAATATCCCACATTTTCCTGTGTCATTTCTTTTTAGTGCACATAAAGATGTCCTCAATTGTCTGCATGACCCCTTAGATTCTCTTCATCATTTTGGTACCTCTGTATTGAATTAAAACGATCGTTAGAAGGCAACTTGCTCCAGGATATAATTTTTAATAGATATTAAGTTCTTTTGTTCACTTTTATCAGTTATAAACTTCATCAGAATAAACACAGCAGGAAAGCACATATTTGTTAACCAATATTCTTTTATTTGTTTTATTGGTTTTTCATGCAATAAATTATGTTGTTAATAATAATTGTTAAGCATTTTAAATTGCTTCATTGCAATTTTGTATGCTAATTTATTATGATGTCATTTTTAATGATGCCTTGATCATATATAAGGTGTTCTTCATTCACTGTGCTTTTAATGCTTTGATAAAGCTATTTTAGCGAAAGTGCTTACCTGTTTGTTAATAAACGTCTATTTTAGAAGAAACGCTATTTTTTGTTTTTTGAAATTCTGGATTTATACATGGTCTGAAGAGACGAGTTATTCATCATTTGAACAACCAGTTTTGTGTTACACTATTTGGTCTGAATAAACTTATATCTGGAAAAATTTACATTTGATTTTGGTTTATGCCTGCGTGATGTCCATTCTGAGCTACCAGTTTAACATTTTTATGACTCTATTAAAAATACATTCAGAATAATACAAACACAAAGTAATAATAAATACAATATTTATTAGAAAATGTTATGCTGAGCTCTTGTTACATGATTCTTCATTTTCTTAAGGACCTCACAAGTTTCTTCCTGGCACTTATATATTTTGAACTGTTTATTTACATTTCTAAAATACTGAAAATCACTATTTTGTGCCTAACTACCTATCCTTTAATGTCCACATCTATTTAATATGACATGGAGTGTCAGAGGTCTTGCTGAACTCCACATCCACAAGATTCCGTTGTCCACATAAATGGTGATGGAGTCATAGAACCAGATCAGACTGAACTAGTAAAAATATCTGCAATGCAGAGCCCTGTTTCTGATCAGCTCCAAGTAAAATACAATTTAGGAAGTGTACCAACTTTCCCTGGTAAACTGCAGTTTAGGAAGTGTACTGACCTACCCTGGTAAACTGCAGTTTAGGAAGTGTACCAACCCTCCCTGGGAAATTACAAGTTAGGAAGTGTACCAACCTAACATGGTAGTCTACAAGTTAGGAAGTGTACCAAAATACCATGGTAAACTACAATTTAGGAAGTGTACCAACCTTCCCTGGTAAACTACAATTTAGGAAGTGTATCAACCTTCCCTGGTAAACTACAATTTAGGAAGTGTGCCAACTTTTCCTGGTAAACTACAATTTAGAAAGTGTACCAACCTACCCTGGTAAACTGCAGTTTAGGAAGTGTACCGAGCTACCCTGGTAAACTGCAATTTAGGAAGTGTACCAACCTACCATGGTATTCTACAAGTTAGGAAGTGTACCAACCTACCACGGTAAACTGCAATTTAGGAAGTGTACCAACCTTCCCTGGTAAACTACAAGTTAGGAAATGTACCGACCTACCCTGGTATTCTATAAGCTAGGAAGTGTAATGACTTTCCTTGGAAAGCTTCCTCTTTTACCTGTCTTAGGATGGAAACTGATGTAAGCAAGCTGTTAGCTACCTATTTCCCTGATTCATTGTTGGGTGACAGAACTACTGTTTACGCTGTCTTTTGAGAGGAGATTGATTATGCAGTTCTGACACTAATTCAAGAAAGTATCACTGATGGCTCTTCTAGCATATTCAGAATGAGTTCATATTGGTATTATGCCTTCTCTTCATGACGTCTTTTAGCTGTTTCTATATTTCCTACTTAACTTCCCATTGAATAAATTTCTCACCTGTCTGTCTCCAATCATCGCTACTCTTTAACACGTCTAATTTTTTTGATATTTTATATTTTTGTTAATCAGACAAGCCCACTTGACCTGAGTATCTCTCTTTAGGGGTAACTCCAGGCCACTCTTTGCTCACATAACTTGCTCAGCATCTTAGCACAAAATGGTTGCCTGCTTAGTCCTCCTACCCAGTTAACAAATATAAATAAACAAGCAAACAAATTAACTCCCCTGAGTAAGGGAAGTAGCTCATTAACATCTCAGACCCATAATCCTCTGTGCTGACCCCTGAGTACAGGAAGTAGCTCATTAATGTCTCAGACCCATAATCCTCTGTGCTAACCCCTGAGTACAGGAAGTAGCTCATTAACATCTCAGACCCATAATCCTCTGTGGTGACCCCTGAGTACAGGAAGTAGCTCATTAATGTCTCAGACCCATAATCTTATGTGCTGACCCCTGAGTACAGGAAGTAGCTCATTAACATCTCAGACCCATAATCCTCTGTGCTGACCCCTGAATACAGGAAGTAGCTCATTAATGTTTCAGACTCATAATCCTCTGTGGTGACCCCTGAGTACAGGAAGTAGCTCATTAACATCTCAGACCCATAATCCTCTGTGCTGACTGCCAGGCAAGTGAATACAGAGGTAAAACATTTGGTTAGTTTCTTTAGTCAGCATTTTGAAGCATCCTTTCTAATAAATGAGCATCCTGCTAGTTCCACCTACATCTTCCAATGCAGTGGAAATGCGTTTGACCACCCATAACACCCCCTTTTGCTATTTTCCTCCTTAGCAGTCTGTTGGCAGTACTGCCAGACGCAGTCTGTTGCCCATTTTTCTAGTATGTATGCTTGTGTATATGTTTCTGCCCCACCTTGTAATCCTTCTCATGTCTTTCTTTCTCTCACTGCTGGTGTCTTCCTCCTCTTATTTTAACAGCTGGTCTGTGCGATTGTTGCAGTGTAGGCTGTGAATATTGTACCTGCCACTCCAGAGTTCTGCTCCACTTTTTGAGAGTTGTGAAGTCTGTCTAGCATTATTATGAACACAGTCTTATTAAAATAATAAAACTTCACTCTTAATTAATATAATAACACTACAGTACTGTCCACCACTAAAGCACAAATTAATATTAAAAAAAATCCATCTATTCTGTCAGGAACCAAAGTGAAGATTGTTTGGCATTTACTCAGATACCATCATCCTTTTATGGATTACTAACTGGAGAAAGAGCACGTTGCAAAACAGGTCATCTTCCTGGAGTAAAGACCCAGTTTAAATCAGAAATGAAGTAAACTACTTTTTTTTAAAGCCAAAATGAAATAATTTCTCATACAACATGCGAGATACAATGGCTAGAAAGGCTGTACGTACTCCCATACCTTTTCACTTTAAATTATAGAGCAGTTAATATTTTCACTATAGCAGAGTCATTAGTTGTAAATATATGCAGAGACACACTCGTACAGTAACAGCCAAACTGTTGTGCATTCTTTGCTTGCTTTGTATTAGCTTTGAGTTGACATCCCTAACCAGAGTGCTCCGGGTATGGCCTTCTGAACATCTACCGTGTTACAGTTCTGCTTATGTTAAGAGTAAATTTAAACTACTGTTGTCTTATTCATTAGTTTATGAAGGTGCTTTTCACAAGAATCTAACATTTGAGCAAATAAATGTTTATTAGGCAAACTATTATTGTGTAACATTGGTTCATACTAAGCTAAATGGCCTTGGAGGCCAATTTAAGTCTAGACAGTTACCCCCGTGAATCAATCCCTGCACCTTGGGCCTGTAAGGTAAACACCTTAACCATTATACTAACCTCTGGAAATAGTAACTGCAACCTCTGTGCAAGTGCCACTACATAAAGTCCAACACTGTTATCTTACTTCTACTTAAACTGTGTAGTTGTACGTATAAGTCTGTTCAAGGAAAAACTGTATCCATATTCAACTGTTTGCACTGTTATTCACTGACCACCAGCTGTGGATGAAAAGGATCAATTTGACCAGTCCACCTACCCAGCAAACAAGTGTACTGTAGGTACTCACGTACTAGTAGCTTGTAGTACATCTGCTGACTGCTACTCCTTGAAAAAGTAAGTGCTCTGACTTCTACTGTCTCGATCCCATTATCCTACGTGACCCTCCCTACACATCATACATAGCCTTCCCAGAACTTAAACCCTAAACATAAGACTGCCAGCCACTTCTAAGCATGGCAAGTTCATAAAGCTACCCCCTCCCCACTCTGTATGTCTAAAAGTCATTAGTCACTCCCTAAACCTAATACCCTTCTCCTGATCACTGGTTAAATCAACTCACCTTCTCACCCACAGCCATAGCACTAACTTTGCTTGAACTAAAATACCGTGTTTGGCCAAGGTCATTTGCACTCCCTGCCCACACTTACTATACCAATTCAAACAAAATATTTGAGTTTCTGCAGAAGCACTTTCCTGTACAACCTTTCTACTTCCTTTTTGTGTCCATGGAAAATTATTTGACTTATCTGTGTAACAAAGGGATGAAAATAAATGGACATGTTCATTCTTAAGTGAAAACTCCTTGATTCATCACAAAATAGTTTACTTAAAGTAAAGCAGGAAGGAAAACATTTTGAATAAATGTGTCCACAGGCATGTGCACGCATGTATACACACACACACACACACACACACACACACACACACACACACACACACACACACACACACACACACACACACACACACAAACACACACTGACAGATTGCTTTTTTGAAGCACCCATTCATTTTTTGAATGGTATTCCTTCTCCCCAGCATTAAGTAATGACACTAACAACACTGGGGTTCTCATCTTACATGGTAATGCTTACTTTCAGAACAGATGTGGATCAGTCCATGCCTGTCTGATACAGAAAGAAAGAATCCACCCTCTACAGAGCAAAACCACAAGGACTGTTCTCTATCTATCTATCTATCTATCTATCTATCTATCTATCTATCTAGCCATCTAGCCATCTAGCCATCTATATGTCTATTTGAATGTCTGTCTATCTAGCTACCTATCTATCTGTCCATCCATCTTTATGTCTATCTATCCATCCATCCATCCAACCATCCATCCATCCATCCATCCATCCATCCATCCATCCATCCATCCATCCATCCATCCATCCATCCATCTATATGTCTATTTGTCTGTCTACCTATCTATTTGTACATTTATCTATATGTCTGTCTGTCTATCTACTTAGTTAGTCTCCCTCCCATTCCTTCATTTCATCTACCAGACCCCAGCAAGGACCAGTATGGAAAAATGAGATAGCTGTGAATGAAGTTAACCAGCCACCTGTCAGTTTTCTCAGTTCTGAACCCCAGCAGATAGTGAAACTAGCAGTGTTAGACATGGTAGTAGGAGACGTAACTGGAATATTTAGAAAGCAAATATGATTAGAGGTATCAGCAGAAGATGGTAGTTAGAACCAAACTACAAAGAGCAGGGCAGTTGAGAGAAGAATACAAGTTGCTGAAGGTGAAGGACTTAAGCTGAGAAGAAAGTTGCATCTCAAGTTAAGCTGTAGGTGTATTTTATCTTGTTTTTGAATATTTTAAGGTTATGATTTTGTTTACT
Source organism: Protopterus annectens (assembly GCF_019279795.1). NCBI lineage: Eukaryota > Metazoa > Chordata > Ceratodontiformes > Protopteridae > Protopterus > Protopterus annectens. Next base: position 1,431,490,322 of record NC_056733.1, on the reverse strand, counting down.
AGTGATATATGATTTACTGGTTCAGTTTTTCTTCAGGTTTCTTTTTGAATGAGCATAGCATTGTCATTGTTTGCATTTTGGACTGAAATATTTAGTTTATCATCTACAAGGTCCCTGTCAGCTATGAGGTTGCTGCTGAAGTGTAACATTTTCATTATGCACTCCCAGGTTGAAAGGTGATGTCACACATACCTCATGACATCAGTTTTCGGTATAGAGTTGTATATGGACCCTGCTTTAGTGCAGGAAGTAGAAACCTGAGGTGAACTCCAAATTTTTCTTTTAAAACTAAGGCTATTTGCCAGAGTTGTGAGATTTCATTAAATGTGGTAAACATCTCCTTAGCATGTTGCCATTGATTGATATTTTCCCCCCACTATCCTATGAATGCGAAAGGTCCACAATTCAAATCTAGACCAAGCTTAATTTTTGTTACATTCCAACAACAAACAATTCATTTACTGCACAAAACCACATTTGGAAAAAAAAAATATATATATGGATTCCTATTACAAGAACGAAAGTTCACTACTTCGAACTTGTAATAGGAAGCCTCACTTCTGCGAAAGTTCACTTTAACGAAAGTGAACTTTTACGTAAGTGCACTTCACCGATAACACCACAGCACAGTGAAGGACATAACAAGCTATGTCCTCCACTATGGTGCGATAGTCATGGACCTTAGGGTTAGGGCACGGGTTAGGGTAAGGGGATAGTTAGTAAAGCTATCCCCTTACCATAACCTGTGCCCTAACCCTAAGGTCCGTGACTATCTCACCATAGTGGAGGATATAGCTATGTCCTTCACTGCACTGCAGTCATCACTGACCTTAGGGTTAGGGCAGGAGTCATGGTAAGGGGATAGCCCGTAGGGCTATCCCTTTACTATGACCTGTGCCTTAACCCTAAGGTCGGTGAGTACTGCACAGAAGTTCAGTGCAACACCTGTTTGTTGTACTGAACTTCGTGTAAGTGCACTTTCGATTAAGTGCATCTTCGCTGCAGTGAGCATTCCATGCACTATTTCGAAGTATATATATATATATATATATATATATATATATATATATATATATACAATCTTTAAACATATTGAAAAGATATCGAGAAGAAAAAGACAGTAAAAGGATTTGTTACAAATACAGGGTAAAAATAACAAAGACTGCCAAGAGACAGATCGTAATAATTTAATTCCAAACTTGTGAAGTAGCCCTTAGAGCTCCTAAGGAGTGTAATGAAAACCAGTTCTCAAAAACGGGTCAAATTAATTTTTAATCCAAAATGAATTCTCACATTTACATTTCAAATTAGCCTTTTCAACAAGCTTTGTCTAATTACTTTTATTGACAAGACAGGCCAGTGATAATAGCATACTAAACTAAAGGAGAACAAATGAAGTTATCAGACCTATGAGGTTGCATTTCATTTTGTCATCTGTTTTTGCTTTTCTTTTCTTTCCATCCCCATAACCTTCTAGAAGCTGCTTCTTTTTTCCCCAGTACTGACTCATTTGCAACCCCAGCTTTTTCCTTGACTCATGGATATTGGACTGAACATGAGTGAGGGAAAAAAAGATGTCATTTACCAAAAGATGATGGTTCTGTGCTGTAACCTTGTCCTTAACCATAACCCCTGGGAAGTGATTGTATATGTACCAATGAAGTGGGGTCTGTCATGACAGAGCAATGATTAGTACATGCTTCCACACTGATACTAATAGATGCCTTAGTGTAGTTTTGCTAGGTAGACCAGAGCACATACCAAGCCAGAATGCTGCCTTTCTCCTAACACCTGCTATCTGCTGGAGCAGGACAAAGATATCTTCTTCACTTGAGGAGGGGGTGAGCCAATGTTGGTGACTTAATAACACCCTCCCCATGCAGTTTCTTCACTACCAGAGTTACTAGCTCATTCTGGGTCACAGCCAGGGTAATACTTTTCTATGTAGCACAGAACTGGCTGTTTATGTGGAAATGTTTAGCTCTTTTAATCAGACTTTATGATATAGCGATTTGTTCTCTGAATATAATGAATGCCACAATTTTCTTTTTTCAGAACTAGTACAAATAGTACTTTTTTTTGTAGCAACAAATGGACTTTGCATTAGTGTTATTGTACCTAATTCATAATGTAAGCTTTTTAACTACCATTGTTCACAAGTTAGGGTCTTATAAAAGTTATAACCTGATAACCTAAGTGTAAATGTCTTCTATATGATTAGTGCTATAAGCATGCATTTTAATTTGCAATTTTTTGAGTCCATACCAAAATACACATAGACACACATATGTGTGTACATATAGACAGATATATAGGCAGATAGATATAGATGTATGGTGTGATATGTAGAAAGATTGCCAGCCCAGCTATCTGGAATTTTGTAAATAATTCTATGTCATTTGTGAATATTGATATGATTTATACAGAACTGTATGTTATGTACTGAGCTAAAATATAACCACAGCATGCCCTGCTGACTTAGAACAGAAATGCATATAAACTATATACCTGTGCAAATGTATGTTTTAACAGTAGAAACTAGAACATAAAAGGCTTAACTTGTGAAGCCTTAAGAAAATATTAAGTTGCTTTATGATTGTGCTATAAAAGTTCTCTGCCAGTTTCAATGTAGCAGATACAATGTCTAGAGCTAAATGTTTTTTTATTGTCTTGAAAGATAAGTAATTACTAGGTTTAAAATGTAACAATGTTTTATTGTCTTCTGACTTCCAAGATCTGCTAACATCTGAAAGATATGTATTTTTAACACAGAGATGTTAAATTCAGGTCTATATCACATTGTCGAAGTTTTGTAACTCTGACTACCATATGTACGAACACATATGTCCGAAGTTATAGAACTTCGACTATGTGTAAAAAAAAAAAAAAAAAAGGGGGAAACAAAATAAAAGGTTGTATGCAGGGGGTGCAGCCCCCCCTGCACACCCCGCTCTATAAATATACCAACTCCGAGGTCTTGCTACAGTGCAGTAAAGGGAACTTTTCCTTTACTGCACTGTAGAGCAACCTCAGAGTTGGTATATTTAAAGAGCAGGGGGTGTGGGGAGCACACATGTGGGGGGTGCAGGGTGGCTTGCACCCCTGCTTACAACACTCAGGTACCTTCTTTTTGTTTTTATTTATTTATTTATTTTTACAATCTAAGTATGACATCTTCAAACTTATGGTTTTGACTATATCACATTCGAAGTTGTGATGCTTTGACTATGTGATATAGACCCATTAAATTCAGTTAGTTTCTGTTTTAGCCTGGGAAGTGAAGTCAGGTGACAAAATGATGTCCTCCAACCCAACCCAGCAGTAATATTTAGTACTGATTTAAGAACTCTGTCAGAGAGAGACTATGCGTTTTGTATCTTGTCTTGGATCTAGCAAGAACATCCACTCATCATCATCATTTGCACTTGTCTTGCTGTAAGTAAGATGTAGGGCATAGTATCTCTCTTAGATATAGATAGGAATATAGTAAAGATTAGTTTAGACATTTTCTGTATTTATTTGAGACTGTCCTGTAATGTTTTAAAATATTTCCAGTGATTTTGAACTCTGAAGTTACTGTGTTGACAGACTGAATATTGTCTTGTTCTTTTATTATTAAATATATTTAAACCTATCTTTGTGGCTGATATTTGGGAGACATATTTAAGCTCTGAGAGTACTTGCATATGTATCTTTTGACAATATACAGACCATTCCTAAATAGCCTTGCAAGTCTTGGTCAGACTACCATTTGGATTAATAGTAACATTACACAGTGAGATTGGACACCCTTTGTAAGGGTCTTCTAGTAGCTGATAAGTAGTGGCTGATGGTGGTGGAAACTACCTTATAGTCTGGGCAGAAGGAAGCATAGCTAGTAACCTGTGCCAGCCTTCACCAGGTGTGTGTGTGTGTGTGTGTGTGTGTGTGTGTGTGTGTGTGTGTGTGTGTGTGTGTGCATGTGTGTGTGTGTGTGTGTGTGTGTGTGTGTGTGTGTGTGTGTGTGTGTGTGTAAACCAAATCACAAAGTGTGTGTGTGTGTGTGTGTGTGTGTGTGTGTGTGTGTGTGTGTGTGTGTGTGTGTGTGTGTGTGTGTGTGTGTGTGTCAGCTATTTGGGCAGGGACACGAAGCACTGGTTGGACAGAGAGGGTGCTGGAGGTCTTGCTTGGCCTGTCAGCTGAGATCTTAACCCTATAACTGTATTAGTGGGGAGTCTTATTGGGATCTGGAGAAAGAGGGAGAAACCAGCCCCAGACTGACTGTGATCTCTGTGTGCTCTTAAGAGAAATTGCACTTTACTGTGTGTACTTGTCATCCTCCCAGTGTGTACATCCCCTAACTGTTGCCAGTGGTGAGGATTGAGGCTCCTTGATTACTGGGCCAGTGCAGGGGCATCACACATGGGTACACAGAAACACACACCATGAGTCCATACCTGTCTGATACCTGAAAGAAAGAAAACTGCCCTCTACAGAAAAAAACACAATGGCTGTTCTCAGTTTGTATATTTATATATTCATTTATTTTTGTCTCCCTCCAGACCCAACCAGAACCAGTATAGGAAAATGAGATTGATGTCAGTAATGTTAATAATCTAGGTGCAAAAGTCCAATACATGATTAGTGAATAAGGAGCGTGCATGCATGTGTGTGTGTGTGTGTGTGTGTGTGTGTGTGTGTGTGTGTATAGTGTAAAAGGAGATGGGTGTCAGTAACGTTAATAATCTAGGTGCAAAAGTCCGATACATGATTAGTGTATAAGGAGCGTGCATGCATGTGTGTGTGTGTGTGTGTGTGTGTGTGTGTGTGTGTGTGTGTGTGTGTATAGTGTAAAATGAGATGGGTGTCAGTAACATTAATAATCTAGGTGCAAAAGTCCGATACATGATTAGTATATAAGGAGCATTTAAATTTGCAGTTTACAGTACAGTAACTTTTGAGATGTATGCTTAGGCTATACCCACACCACACACACACACACACACACACACACACACACACACACACACACACACACACACACTTTCAGACGTCCTCTTAAAAAGTGACAGCTGGCATGACATTTCTAAGATTCAATACTCAATTTCCTTCTATTAGAATAATTGTCATAAAGTTATTAGTACAGTAAGGAACAACCTAGGAGTGATGAATATTTGTTTTAAAGTGTGAATAATTATGTTTGTGATTTCTGTAATTCCTTTTTGAAACAATCTCCACAGGGGGCACAGACTAAATTTAATTTAATGTATTTTTTAAATGAATACTGCAAGTACTTTCAGCAGCTGTTTCTTAGGTCACTTTCACTATAACTTAGTTTCCTTCCTTTCATAACTCTTAGTGTACAAAAACACTGATAACTGTAAATACTTTGTCATCCTTTATTCTCCCTTAAAAATTAAAATGCCAAATTGCTTAGCTGTATTATTTTTTTATTTAGTTTAAGTGCTGGTTACTTTCTTTATGCATTTGTAATGGAAACAGGACAGTTCATACTGAAAGTGAGATTCAGAAGTGATAATAAAAAAGTGTGATCACTAAAGTGAAAAAATACTTTACAAAATGTTAAAATAAAACTTTTTTTTGGGTAATCTGTGGTATTATTACCCCTTCGTGGGTGGGGACAACTTTCAGACTACTGGAACTTGGAGAAAAGGTAAGCTGGGTGCTGTCATGCTTTTGTGTGAGAGACATTCTGCTTGAAATGGCATAGTTGGACACACAAGACATTAAATGGGGGGCTTTAACCATTTTGATTGGGACTGACCATTGGACTATCATTAAGACTTGCTAGTTGCAATCATTCACTGGGCTTAACACTACATCATTTGTTAGTGATGAACCCAGAAAAGTTATCAGGGAAAAATATGCATAAGAAAAACAAACAACTTTATTCCAGAAGGTTGATAAAAATGTAAAATACCACTCTCAGTCTTGGTACATTGGTTTGAAATGCTTTGGACAGCTGGAAATACAATAATTATATTTTTGAGGTATGGATAGTTTAGTATATCATTTGTACAACTGCAGTTATGTTAGCTAACCACCTAGGAGTTGCTAGCTAATTGTATGCTTTCTATAGCCTCTCTGTGGTTTGCTTGTCATGTTTTTTTACTATGAAGTACATTTCATAGCTACACACTATTCTTTGGCTCTGCTTTAGTCCCCCCTGATGGTCAACTCATGGCAGAAAAGCCTGAGCTACACATAATTCTTGTCAACAATTTTCAGATATGTACATATTTGTATAAATGCATATATGCAGAAGTAATCTCAACATTAACTGGTGTTTTCTCTTCTCCTTTCAGAGGATAGTTCTCCAGGGAGCATTAGCGTTTCCTATCACGCAGGTGATCATAACTTAGTTAATGGCAGTTCTATCAGAATTCCATGTACAGCAACTTATTTGGTATTTCTACATATGGACATAAGACGAGGCGGGCCTGGAAACATAACTGTGATGTCAAATAGAAGGAAGCTTCTGGAAATTTCTTTCAATAACTCGGTAACAAAAAGTTACATCACTGGAATTTTCAAGCTGCAAAACAAAGATGAGATTTACCTGCATCTTGGCTTGGATAAAAATAGTGCTGGATTTATTGCTGAGAAAAGCAACTGTTTTCTTGGAGTTGTTTTGCTAGGTTATTTAGAAGAAGATTATGATAATTGTGGGTGATAATCTCAACAATGGCATATTTCGCATGACTGAGGAGGCAGTTGCTTTAATGAATCCTTCCCAGGATGCTCTTGAAGCATCATAAGTCTGACACTCTTTGATAATGTTCTCGGCCTTTTTGAATGTAAACACATCTCACGACTCAGGTGATAAATACAAGAAACTGCAATTTCTCTATTTTGCTTTTCTTCCAGAAGAATGTATTCTCTACTTATGTTGACATTCCATTATGGTATATAAATATATATTTTTCTGTGTTTTATGTCTTTTGATAATTATAACTGTAACTATATTATTACACAGTAATTATTTATTTAAGTATGCATTTGTGCAGATTGCATTTTGTATAAGAGAATTTAAAATGTATTTTATCTGTCATGGTATTTTATAATATGAAAACTGATTCACTAAATGTATTTTGCCATAGATTTAAAAGTTTTGGGGACTATTTTTGACATTATCTGACAGAAACATGCATGTTGGATAGATGGTACAGAGAAATAAACCCAATAACTGTTGATCTGAAACCACAAGAGTGGCAACGTATGTATATATATATATATATATATATATATATATATATATATATATATATATATATATATATCTTATCACAGACACTTGCAGAAAAGAAGATCTGCATAGAGATGACTAGGCTGTAGGTGGTTTACAGAAGGACCAGAATTGTATTGCAGTTTGATGCACGTTAAGCATGTAGTACAGGAACAGAACATTTGGGACTGTGTTACGGATTGCACATTCCTACACCACATGTTCCACCTTGCCTGCTACTGTGATTCCTCACTGCTTTGCCTGTACTGGTGTTATTTAAATTGTACATATGGTCCAGCACATAGTTCTGTTCTTATGACAGAAAAACACAGCACTGAAGGATAACATTTCCATCACCATATTTATACTACAGACAGATAATGCTGAAAACAAAACTAACAGCGGTTGGTGCTTCTACATGGGTGTTCTCCAGGGTATACCTCTCAAACTGTTTTTGTTGGAATTTATACAATAGCAGTCTCTGAGGAAACTAAGTCAGCGTTACTCACATGTCCACTCTCTCAGCAGTAATTCTGAAGACTTTTATACTCATGCGCTTTTATTGGAAATGACAGAGAAAGTTTACTCATGTATATCTAATGAGTGTTGTATGATTTTTTCCTTCATAAAATGTTGTTATAACTCAGTCTTTACACTGAGCAGTACTATATCACTCCTAGTGCCAAATCCCCAAGGAATAACTTTGTCTGTTATTGTTCTGACAGCAGATTAAACATATTTTAGTATCCCCCCCAAGTGCAGCCATTTATGATTAACATCAACAAGAAATGGATTACCTGGTGTGTGTGTGTGTGTGTGTGTGTGTGTGTGTGTGTGTGTGTGTGTGTGTGTGTGTGTGTGTCGGAGAGAGAGAGAGAGAGAGAGAGAAGGCACTGTTTCCCTGGAGAAAGTAATATTTGGATTGCTGTTACACTGTATTCACTGTAATGCCATGGATGTATTATTGAGCACAGTTTATATGCCACAGCTATATTACTCAGCACTGTTTACATACACCACATATATTACTTAGCACTGTTTATTCCTTTTAAACATAAGGTTATACTGACAGCTCTATCACTTGTATAAATCAAACTGCATGTATTTTAAGGGAGGGGTTGAAAAATGCTATACGTAACCTTTACAGTTTGCAGTAGATGCCATGGACTTGATTGCCACATATGTACAATAAATATATCAACCTACATAGAATCTGTAAAGACCAAGAAGTGCTGCCCTGCTAGCTAAGTAAGCCATATCAGTATAGTATAACTAAGATACAGGTAGAGTCATCCTAAGAGACAGTTGCATGATTATAACCAAATTATCAAGGAAACTGTTCACCTACAGATAATTTTCCAGTTCTACATTTAGTGGGTGGGTATTTTAAGGGACAGTAGCATTTAATGTACAATATGTAGAGACACAATTTGTGTTTTTCTTTATATGCAAACAGACAGGCAACCAGATGTACACACACACACACACACACACACACACACACACACACACACACACACACACACACATGCACACACACACTAGCCCAGCTAAGGTAAGGATTTCACCTGTAGCTGTAGTTTAAGGTCATGGTTAGTACAGCCGTATTTGCTCAAAAAAAAAAAAAGATATAGCCCATGTTCCACGCATATGATATGAGAGAAGGTTCACTGTCTTCATGTTCCAAATACTTGTTTTTAAAAGAATTACTGATTCTGTACGTTATGGAGGATATGCATTTGCAGTAGACCTGCAGAGTGTGTCTTGTATGCTGCTTCCTGGGATACCCTCCACTGTTGCTGTGGCCCAGAATAAGATAAGCAGATATTCATGTATGAATGAATCCTGACTCACACTTTGCAACTACACATGTGAAACTACTGTATGATATGGATTTATTAAAAAACAATAGTTTGAATATTTTTTGCACTGCTGTGTGTCACATCCAGAAGATGATTTCCTTTAATGCACTTTCAAATAATTTTATTTTAAAATATTAATAATTTAATAATACTGCTTATTGTTTAATATGAAACATATGATCTTTGATGTGCAAAACACAACGTTTAATGTAATAGTACTAAGTAACTTATTTTTCCAGTTGTCTTTCTTCTGCAGTGGAAACTCCAGTTAAGACATGGGGATAGCATCTTAAGGCATTGCTTGTCTTCAATGTCTGGTATGTATCTCTGGAGAGATGTTAGACTCGCTCTGCTAATAACACCCATCTAACCAAGGTCATCTAGAGTAACTTGGGTATAAAATTGCTAAGGTTGTAAGGGTAACTTTGGTATAACATAGCTAGGCTTATAAGTGTGCTATATGACCATTTAGCCTAGTAACCACCTATGAATCTATGAACTTATGAAGATGTACTTTGATATTTATATTTTAGCAGCAAAGTTGTGTACCAGAGTGTGCTACATTCATAGGCTGGTACTAGGCTATCGGCCCTAGGGCCTATACAAGCCTAGCTATAACAATTCCCTGGCTATTTCTTCCCACACTATTTACTTCCCTAGACCCCTGTCTAGCAGGGTGACTGACGTGATCCCCGGGGTGAATTTCTTTTCTCTCATCCAATCATCAAGGTTCCTTTTGAAGAGGGCCAAAGAGATGTTCTGCTTGACATGTATGGGCAGTCTATTCCAGAGTCTGGGGAGTCTCCGGGTCAGGAACCTATCCCTCCAGCATGTTTTGTTTATTGTGATGACAAGATTTAGATCCCTGGAGCATGTGGCTCTGAGGGATTGGGATTTCTTTAAGTGTAGCATGTCCAACAGCTCTGGGTTTGACATGGCCTTGTATGTTAAGCAGAGATCGCCTCGGAGTAGACGATATGCAACAGAGTATAGCTGGAGTTTTTTAAGGCGGTCAGCATAGGGCATCTGCTTTAGGCCTGTGATTCTTTTAGTGAGGTATTTCTGTGGCCTTTCCAGTTGTTACAGATGTCTTGAGAGGTACATACCAAATGAGGTGTTGTATTCTATACTGGGTCTAATGAGGGATGAGCACAGTGAGACAATGATCTCCTTTTTTCTGGATGAAAAGCCCTTAGTGATGAGGTGTGCCACATAGAAGGATTTTCTGACTGTTGTGGGGATGTGGTTATTGAAGGTGAGACCACTGTCCACCTGTGCCCCTAAGTCTCTTATCACACTTTTGGTGTTAAGTGTACTGCCACCTATGTGGTAATTCATGGATACATGTTTTTTCCCAAAGGGGATAACTATACATTTCTTGACATTGAGCTTGAGCCCATGGCTCTGGCACCAAGCATCTGTTTCTGTAAGGCCCTTTTGTAGAGTATCCACATCCTTTGGGCATTCAATAATGGCTCTCAGCTTGCAGTCATCTGCGTACTTTGTTAGCCAGAGTACCTTATTGTTGGCCTGTACTTCAGAGAAGTAGATGCCAAACAAGAGCGGTCCCAGGACTAAACCCTGAGGTGCTCCACTTGTCACTTGTCTGGAGCTGGATTTGGAGTCAGTTACTTTTACAGTGTGGGTTCTGTCAGTAAGCCAGTTGGCAACCCATCGAGTGATGTAGGGAATAATGCCCAGCTTAGTAAGTTTATCTATGATTCCAGAGTGGGGAATGGTGTCAAAAGCCTTGGCGAGGTCCAGATAGGCTGTGTGGACTGCCTTACCCTCGTCCGCGGTGCTGGAGACTGATTCAAAGAAGTCAATAAGGTTCAGGAGACAAGATCAGCCCTTCACGAACCCAAACTGGGTGGGGTCCAGTGTTTTAAGGTTGCCAATGTCTTTGTTTATAAGTTCCATGATAATACATTCCATGGCATGCAGATCAGGCTCGTCAGACTGATGGAGTGGTAGTTCCCGGGATCCAAGGTGAATCCCCCCTTGTGGAGTGGGATAACTGTAGCTGTGCGCCACTCAGTTCATTCATCTTCAGTTCCATAATAAGGAAGGTTTCACAGTAAAACTTGTACTATCTGATATCTGCATTGCTGTTTTCACTGACTGAATGACAAGTACATTTCATATAAATTTTCATAGCCAGAAGGTGAGATGGTAATTGGATTAGTAGTTCTTATCGCGCTAAGTTTACGGAAGTCCAACTGAGTTTTTATTATCCATTGAATGTGACAGTGTTTGTCACCATTCCTTATTCAGATTTATAGCAGTTTTGGACTGAATTCCCATAAGCTTACATTCTAAGCAACTGGAAAACCCCTTATCTTGGTGTTGGAGTGGCACGAATATCATTTGGGAATCACTTTTTGGCCATAATTAATTTTAGAAATTCAAATAACCTTACAATGACTTGCATTCTGTGGAGCTCTGATCATGTTACCTTGTGAACAAACTGAAATGTCTCTGAAAATATGGTTAAGAGCTAATAGTCTACCTTGAACTGGAAACCAATGCTGAAGCAAAACCACAAAAAGCTCTATCACCAATGTACAAACCAACTGACTGCCATCAGGATTACTTATATATTCTTTAATGATTCTTTCTACACTTTTAAAATGCATAAAAACAATAAATAAATGATAGTTATGCAGTTTCGTCTCACTGTAGGACATCTTCAGAACAACTAACTGTCCGTTGTATTCCATTTAAAATTCTCACTAAAAATGCTGGTGTAGTATTAAATTTAAAACAATCTACTCATTTAAAGAGCTGTGCATAGAGATAACCACAAATAAATATATAGCACACTGATTATAAAATAGCTAAATAATTATACACATGTTAAAAGCTAAATAAATAGAGATAATAGTGTACAATATCATCACATTTGTACAGGATTCTGCTTTTTAATTTTTTTTCTTTTTTGCTCTCAAGTTTATAGTTTTCAATAAGTACATTAGCAAACTAGTCTGGAACTTTGTACTTCAAGCATTTCAGTGTCATCAATGAACCTTAGTTTTCCAAGAACTGAGCTCATGCTGAAGACTGGTACTATATTTTCTTGCAAATGCCCCAAATTCTGGTGTAACAGTATGTAATCTCTGACAGCATTAAAGGGCTGACATTTTCAGGAATTATTTCTTTGCATATCTTTTCATAGAAATGTAACACCTTATGGCTTGGTATTCTGTCCCTATTGTTAAAAAACACTGCCAGTGACTCTCAGTGGGGTAAAAAAACAACAAATGAGGTAGTGCTAGATATGTAGTATGTTACTATGTTACTAATTACACTCTACAACGTGAGTCTGGATTCTCTTAATATGTTACTGTGTTACTAATTATACTCTACAGAGCGAGTCTGGATTCTCTTAATATGTTACTGTGTTACTAATTATACTGTACAGAGTGAGTCTGGATTCTCTTAATATGTTACTGTGTTACTAATTATATTCTACAGAGTGAGTCTGGATTCTCTTAATATGTTACTATGTTACTAATTACACTCTACAAAGTGAGTCTGGATTCTCTTAATATGTTACTGTGTTACTAATTATACTCTACAGAGTGAGTCAGGATTCTCTTAATATGTTACTAATTACACTCTACAAAGTGAGTCTGGATTCTCTTAATATGTTACTATGTTACTAATTACACTCTACAAAGTGAGTCTGGATTCTCTTAATATGTTACTGTGTTACTAATTACACTCTACAGAGTGAGTCTGGATTCTCTTAATATGTTACTGTGTTACTAATTATACTCTAAAGAGTGAGTCTGGATTCTCTTAATATGTTACTGTGTTACTAATTATACTCTACAGAGTGAGTCTGGGTTCTCGTGGCTCAGATGCATTGTGCTGGTCATGAGGTCTGAGTATACTGCCAGTTGCATCTATTTATTTTTCTTTCTTTTTTGCATTTCCATGTGTCAGGCCTATTTACAATGGTGGCCCAAAGAGAAAAGCTGTGAAGTAATGGTAGCCGTCGTTAAGATTTAATGATATAAAAAAATGGACATAGATAGCTCCCCCAACAAACACACATATTTACAAATGTAAGTAAACAGGCAAACAAGCAGGCAGGTAAGCATTTTTCTGGGCTTAATGTTACAGCACCTAGGTAAATCTCTTTATTGTGAGTCAGTTGTTTACATAGTTGAGAAAAAAAGAGGGACTTCTTTAGAAAAATGTCCCTAATGCACTGTTTAGAGTTTGTTTTTCAGTCCTGGAAGTACAGAGATTGCATTTTGGACTCTGAATGAGTCCTGACTTCTTATACCTCCCAGCAGCACCCATATTCCATAATCCCCTTAGCTCCTCCGGTCCTACAGTTATCCCATGCTCCATAATCCCCGTAGCTCCTCCAGTCCTACAGTTATCCTGGGTTGGATACATGTTTGCCTCCAGTCCTACAGTTATCCTGGGTTGGATACATGTTTGCCTCCAGTCCTACAGTTATCCTGGGTTGGATACATGTTTGCCTCCAGTCCTACAGTTATCCTGGGTTGGATACATGTTTGCCTCCAGTCCTACAGCTATCCTGGGTTGGATACATGTTTGCCTCCAGTCCTACAGTTATCCTGGGTTGGATACATGTTTGCCTCCAGTCTTACAGTTATCCTGGGTTGGATACATGTTTGCCTCCAGTCCTACAGTTATCCTGGGTTGTATACATGTTTGCCTCCAGTCCTACAGTTATCCTGGGTTGGATACATGTTTGCCTCCGGTCCTACAGTTATCCTGGGTTGGATACATGTTTGCCTCCGGTCCTACAGTTATCCTGGGTTGGATACATGTTTGCCTCCAGTCCTACAGTTATCCTGGGTTGTGTACATGTTTGCCTCCAGTCCTACAGTTATCCTGGGTTGGATACATGTTTGCCTCCAGTCCTACAGTTATCCTGGGTTGGATACATGTTTGCCTCCGGTCCTACAGTTATCCTGGGTTGGATACATGTTTGCCACCGGTCCTACAGTTATCCTGGGTTGGATACATGTTTGCCTCCGGTCCTACAGTTATCCTGGGTTGGATACATGTTTGCCTCCGGTCCTACAGTTATCCTGGGTTGCATACATGTTTGCCTCCGGTCCTACAGTTATCCTGGGTTGGATACATATTTGCCTCCAGTCCTACAGTTATCCTGGGTTGGATACATGTTTGCCTCCGGTCCTACAGTTATCCTGGGTTGTATACATGTTTGCCTCCGGTCCTACAGTTATCCTGGGTTGGATACATGTTTGCCTCTGGTCCTACAGTTATCCTGGGTTGGATACATGTTTGCCTCTGGTCCTACAGTTATCCTGGGTTGGATACATATTTGCCTCCAGTCCTACAGTTATCCTGGGTTGGATACATGTTTGCCTCCGGTCCTACAGTTATCCTGGGTTGTATACATGTTTGCCTCCGGTCCTACAGTTATCCTGGGTTGGATACATGTTTGCCTCTGGTCCTACAGTTATCCTGGGTTGGATACAGGTCTGCCTTGCTCTTCATCTTTTTGGAAAAGTGGAAGGGTTATGGGATTACAATGGGAACTGTTAAGATGCAGTGCAAAAGTGGGGTACATAATGTTATGACAGAACATAACATGTAATCCCTTCATCCATTTTCTGAACTGTTTGTCAGGGGAGGGCTGTCGAGTTATGAAGCTGAGCAGGGTAGGTCAAGCTTCACTGTTGTTTGAAACAGTCTACAGATTATTTTGTGGGATTCCAGCAGTTCTTTGGCAAGCTGGGAGATACAATCTCTTTGGTATGCCTTACTTACTTACTTGTTATAGAACTCTGCCAAAAGGATCTGTTGTCCATGGGTATCTGCTGTTTACTATCTATCGCATCATTTTCATGAATGGAATATGACATCCTCACCCAGATTCAAAGAGTATCTGGTTTGGGGATGTGACCCAGTGGGTCATGCCTGGAATTTTTCCCATTGAAAGCACCTAGGGGGTATCCTTATTAGATCCACTAACCACCTCAAGTAAGTTTTCTCTGCCCAGAGAAACAGTGACTCTGCTTACAGATCTTTCCATGCTGATTTCCTGACTCGGTAATGTTTAGTAGTAAATACCACCCTCAGGTCTCCTGTGAAAAGAGGCCACTAGATTAGAGGGACTAACACTGTTAACAAAGAATGGATAGATAGACAGATAGATAGACAGATAGATAGATAGACAGACAGACAGACAGACAGACAGACAGACAGACAGATAGACAGATAGACAGATAGATAGATAGATAGATAGATAGATAGATAGATAGATAGATAGACTCGGTAATGTTTAGTAGTAAATACCACCCTCAGGTCTCCTGTGAAAAGAGGCCACTAGATTAGAGGGACTAACACTGTTAACAAAGAATGGATAGATAGACAGACAGATAGACAGATAGACAGATAGACAGATAGATAGACAGATAGATAGATAGATAGATAGATAGATAGATAGATAGATAGATAGACTCGGTAATGTTTAGTAGTAAATACCACCCTCAGGTCTCCTGTGAAAAGAGGCCACTAGATTAGAGGGACTGACACTGTTAACAAAGAATGGATAGACAGACAGATAGACAGACAGACAGACAGACAGACAGACAGACAAACAGATAGATAGATAGATAGACAGATAGACAGATAGACAGATAGACAGATAGACAGATAGACAGACAGACAGACAGATAGATAGATAGATAGATAGATAGATAGATAGATAGATAGATAGATAGATAGATAATAGATCATGGCAAATGATACCAGCAAACCTTTGAAGGGACATCATTACTGCTGCTTGAATTTGTGATCTCATCTTTTTGATCATGTGACCAGAGGTAAGAATGGCGACACAGGCTGACTAGTACGTTGAAGGGTTTTATCCTATGAATTAGTTTTCACTTCACCCAACATTACAAACAAAACATGCAAAACAATGCTTGCAACACACTACATCTAATACAATACCTCTAACACAATGCAGCCAACACAATACTTCCAACACAATACCTCTAACACAATGCAACCAACACAATACATCCAATACAATACATGTAACACAATACAGCCAACACAATATGTCCAACACAATACCTTTAACACAATGCAGCCAACACAATACTTCCAAAACAATACCTAGGCTTGGGAACATGACCCTAACTTGCTAAACTTCACAAGTTGGGATACCTACTTTCTCCCTTTCTATCTGAAGAGATCAATAACTGCTCTCATCTTTATCTGTAGAGAGCAGTCGACCTTCTCCAGGTGAGAGTCATGGCTTCTAATTTGGTGGTGCTGGCCTGTAAACCTGACTGCTTCTTCCTCAGAAGTCACTTGCTCCAGTGCACACTGGAGAGGTTCACTTGGGCCCAAGATCCAGCCTCACATCCCCAAACCAGATACTCTTTGAATCTTGGTCAGGATGTCATATTCCATTCATGAAAATGATGCGATAGATAGTAAACAGCAGATACCCATGGACAACAGATCCTTTTGGCAGAGTTCTATAACAAGAGATAGCCTTGGTGGAGTGCTGTGAGAAAAGATATTATTAATGGAGACCTTGAATGCACTTACCTTAACACCAAGCATGTTGAGCCAACTTTACTCATACTTTATAATGACAGTGGCTTTTAGGAGCACGTATTGCTGCAGCACTTTGTAGAGGTCATTTTGGGTGACATGACCACATCCTTACTTCATATCTACAATTCACATGTAGACTGCACTGGCAAACCCACATAATCAATTCAGCGATGGTCCAAGAATCCAGAGCGAATCTAGTGCTCTACAGCAAGGATGGGGTCACACTTTAGTTTTTCTGAGTCGCAGGGTCAGCTGTGGTGTAGATTCTCTTTTCTAGCACCCCTGCATATAATCTCCCTCCAAGGCTGAGTAATGTGATATATCTGTGACTGAAACATCTTCCTGTCTCCTTTTCTGAAAGTGTGGACTACCACACTACATTTGTCAAACCAGGGGTAATGTCCTGTCTTGCATGCAACATTATAAAGTTGCATTAATGATGACAGGCCAACAATAGCAGGTACATTTAGCATTGCTGTCCAGGGTTCATCCATTCCTGCAGCTTAGTTGTTGCAGTAACCTCATTTTCCGAAATGGACCGTTTCTACCAGTTTCTTCTCTCACTGCCTCTTTAAGCAGTGCATGCTCAAATGGTTCACTTGTTCCTCAAAGTATTCCTTCCACTTCTTGACAGTGTTTCCATTTGTGGTCAGTGTTTCTCCTCCCACACTCCTGAGCTACTAGATGGTTTGCTGGAACATCTGTGGGGAGATCTGAAAGTAGTTGTTCATGGCCTCACCAATCACCTCCTGCACCTTTGCCTTTAACTCAGTGACTCCTGCAGCTCCTTTCTTCCTGACCTTTTTCAGCAGCTGGCAGTAAAATTAATTATTTTCTGTCTGGATTGTGCAGAAGCACCACTTTTGTAACTCAATGGCTTCCTTTACTGTTTGTGTCCACCAAGACGTCTTTGAGTTATCACCATAATAAACATCAACCTTTTTTCAAGCAGTAGCTCCTTGCTTGAACATGGGTCCTTTTAAAGTCTACGTCCCTGACCACCTATGTAAAAGGGAGAACCACTTCTGCAGTTCAAAATTGCACTTATCTGGTACAGAACCGTCAATTACTTATTCTAGGACACCCTCACCTTCTGCAGTTCAGAATTGTACTTATCTGGTACAGAAGCATCAATTACTTATTCTAGGACACCCTCACCTTCTGCAGTTCAGAATTGTACTTATCTGGTACAGAAGCATCAGTTACTTATTCTAGGACACCCTCACCTTCTGCAGTTCAGAATTGTACTTATCTGGTACAGAAGCATCAATTAGTTATTCTAGGACACCCTCACCTTCTGCAGTTCAGAATTGTACTTATCTGGTACAGGAGCATCAATTACTTATTCTAGGACTCTCTCACCTTCTGCAGTTCAGAATTCTACTTATCTGGTACAGAAGCATCAATTACTTATTCTAGGACTCTCTCACCTTCTGCAGTTCAGAATTGTACTTATCTGGTACAGAAGCATCAAGTACTTATTCTAGGACACCCTCACTACATTTTATTGGTTTTCTTCAGCTGCTTTCCCAACCATTTGAACCAATCAGCATCAGCTGGTGATCAGGTGACATTCTCACACCTTTCCTAATAGCTGTATCCAGAGGTTACAGCCTTAGGTCTTACGGCATGACTGCAGAGTCAAGTCATTGTTCTTTGGCCTACGGCACTCTGGTACCAAGGATCTCTGAGTAGCTAGGGTTAGAACATCTATGACTAACACAGATGTCAATAACTATTTGCCATTAGGTTCCCAGGTAGTTACTAGGCATATAGTCCAGGATACTATTAAAGACCCCACAATCATTTACTTGTTTGCTTGTCACCTTGCTAGTAAACTGCTGTTTCTGTTGCACAGAAACTTTGGTATCCCCAGGCCATTTGGTTATTGAAGACTCCTACTACGGCATATCTTGGAGAATAGAATGATTTAAAGTTTGGGTATGATCCTGCCCGGGGTAAGGCACAAACCCCCTACTATGGCATATCTTGGAGAATAAAATGATTTAAAGTTTGGGTATGATCCTGATCGGGGTAAGGCACAGACCCCCTACTATGGCATATCTTGGAGAATAGAATGATTTAAAGTTTGGGTATGATCCTGCTCGGGGTAAGGCACAGACCCCTACTATGGCATATCATGGAGAATAAAATTATTTAAAGTTTGGGTGTGATCCTGCTCGGGGTAAGGCACAGCCCCCTACGATGGCATATCTTGGAGAATAGAATGATTTAAAGTTTGGGTGTGATCCTGCTCAGGGTAAGGCACAGCCCCCTGCTATGGCATATCTTGGAGAATAGAATGATTTAAAGTTTGGGTATGATCCTGCTCGGGGTAATGCACAGACCCCCTACTATAGCATATCTTGGAGAATAAAATTATTTAAAGTTTGGGTGTGATCCTGCTCGGGGTAAGGCACAGCCCCCTACGATGGCATATCTTGGAGAATAGAATAATTTAAAGTTTGGGTGTGATCCTGCTCGGGGTAAGGCACAGCCCCCTGTTATGGCATATCTTGGAGAATAGAATGATTTAAAGTTTGGGTGTGATCCTGCTTGGGTAAGGCATAGACCTCTACTATGGCATACCTTGAAGAATAGAATGATTTAAAGTTTGGGTGTGATCCTGCTCGGGGTAATGCACAGAGCCCTACTGCGGCATATCTTGGAGAATAAAATGATTTAAAGTTTGGGTATGATCCTGCTCGGGGTAAGGCACAGACCCCTACTATGGCATACCTTGAAGAATAAAATGATTAAAAGTTTCAGTGTGATCCTGCTCGGGGTAAGGCACAGACCCCTACTATGGCATATCTTGGAGAATAGAATGATTTAAAGTTTGGGTATGATCCTGCTTGGGGTAATGCACAGACCCCCTACTATGGCATATCTTGGAGAATAGAATGATTTAAAGTTTGGGTGTGATCCTGCTCGGGGTAAGGCACAGACCCCTACTATGGCATATCTTGGAGAATAGAATGATTTAAAGTTTGGGTGTGATCCTGCTCGGGCTAAGGCACAGACCCCTACTATGGCATATCTTGGAGAATAAAATTATTTAAAGTTTGGGTATGATCTTGCTCGGTGTAAGGCACAGACCCCCTACTATGGCATATCTTGGAGAATAGAATGATTTAAAGTTTGGGTGTGATCCTGCTCGGGGTA
The DNA here is from genome assembly GCF_019279795.1 of Protopterus annectens. NCBI lineage: Eukaryota > Metazoa > Chordata > Ceratodontiformes > Protopteridae > Protopterus > Protopterus annectens. The sequence continues at coordinate 1,431,470,483 of NC_056733.1, read as the reverse complement.
AGGCACAGACCCCTACTATGGCATACCTTGAAGAATTGAATGATTTAAAGTTTGGGTGTGATCCTGCTCGGGGTAAGGCACAGACCCCTACTATGGCATACCTTGAAGAATAAAATGATTTAAAGTTTGGGTATGATCCTGCTCGGGGTATGGCACAGACCCCCACTATAGCATATCTTGGAGAATAAAATGATTTAAAGTTTGGGTATGATCCTGCTCGGTGTAAGGCACAGACACTCCTGACTGCACAGTGAATTAACTCTTAGCCAGCTTGATAAGAAAGCTCTGTTTCTGTTTTTTTTTTTTTTGCATCACTGTTTCTGTTTTAGGAGAACAAATAGGTAACAGTTTTATCATCTGGTGCACATCACCTTCTTCTGTGATGATTTGTGGGAAGCACTTTCAGAATACTGCAGACTTTTGTTATTGGTCTACTTTTAATTGACTGATTCTGGTTGCCTTTCATATAAGTGGATTTCTGTTTTCTGTTGTATTGAATCCCTTGAATATAATTTTTTTTAACTGTGGCTGCCATGAGATTATTAAAGTATCTGGAGCTATATTTCTGTCTTTTTTATTTTCTATTTTTTTCATTAAGTGCTTGCTTCTCTCACAAACATATATGTGCTGCTGATGGATATTTCAGGTTCCCTATGCTTAGATGTGTGAGGTCTGCGTCGATATAGGTGCAAGAATGAAATGTAATTATCTGACTCATATTAAAGCCCATTTGCTATCAATCATTGAATGGATTCTGATGAAAGTTTTTTAGCTAGCGGGCAAAGCTTCTGCATTACTCTAATTAATTCAACTATGTCTGTTGTAATGAAGTCATCACATTAGCAATAAATACATTCTTTGAAACTTGTTTAATATATCTGTCTTAAATGAACAGGCTTCAGTTAGGTAACTGTCAAACCCATGTTGTTGTATCTAGCCTGTTAAATCCTGGGAGTTTTTGATAATGGCTCAGTCATTATTTTCCAAAATGAGAGGTTGTAGAATAACTAATTATTGTGACTCAGATCATATGTTTCTTGCTCACTGGCTTATGTTATTTGAGGAGGTGATTACTGAGACCTTCAGATGGTTCTCTTTCCTTCAGATTCAAACAGTATGGGTGTTAGTACAGGGTAGTTGCAAAGAGCTTTTGAGAATCTCTGAACATCTCAAAGAGTTTTTGTTTCTTTAACAAGCAAGTTTTTGACCGGTAGTTTAATTTTTCAGTGTAATAAGTTTGCCTTGTCTGTATAACACTCTCTCCTGAGAATTTATAATCATTTACTTCAGATAAACTGTTATGTGCAGATGATTTGAAAGCTCTGTGTGGTTAATTTTATAAAGTTTGCTGCTTCTTGCAGTTCATTACTAAATTGAAATGACTTGTGTGCCACATATAAAGTTTCTCTCAGTATTCCCCTAAAATAAAAAGCATGTTGCCATAGAACTAACCTAAAATCAAAGGCCTTAGTCACGTGAGCTTGTATTTGAATGTGTCACGCTCTCAGCTTTATCATCATCATCATATAGAAAAATAACCTTTTCAGAACACATTTCCCATCCAATGTTTGTTTGCAGTATAATTTTAGAGAATAAATCTTTACTCTGTTTTTTTACAGAAATAAGTTATAATGAATAGATGCTGTTAAATTCTTTGCAAAATAATTTAACTTCAAATACCTGGTTACATTATTTAAGAATGAAATTACCAATTGCTTATTATGTTTATATTTACATCTGATAAATCTCATCAGTTTGCCAATTTAACACAAAAGCTGCAAACTACCTTCATCAAATTGACCTAAGTTCAGTTCCATCAGTTTTGCTTACGGAATATAAACCGTGGTCTTGTTACTTAACCAGACAACATTCCCAGCTTACCCTTTTAACAAATGAACACAATAATTATATCTCTGTCTCTCTCTTTTTGATGATTCGCATGTATACATTCTATTATATCACTCTGCTATCAGTTGTTACGGTTTGTGTACCAGTACAAGAACATCCTGTCTG